>NC_056728.1:1884585412-1884740412 GCF_019279795.1 Protopterus annectens | reverse complement strand
GAAAAAGATATTGATAAACTAGCCACTAATAAGTATACAGTATTGGTTAGTTCAGAGCACACTCAGAAAAAAAAGAGGAGTGGCTATTGTATGGAATAAAAGTATGCCCATTCCTAAAACCATTAAGTCTTATCAGGATGACAAAGGAATGTTTTGTATGGTTACAATACAAATTAATGGGAAGACTTACACTTTAATTAATGTATACTGGATACCTGGAATTGGTATTAATACAGTGAAACATCATATTGATAAGATCATATCATTCTCTGTAGGGGATATTATTTTAGCTGGTGATTTTAATTGTATACTACATGAAAGTGATACTACCACTATAAAGAAAAGAAGAATTACATCTAATGCAAAACATTTAAATGATTTTGCTAATTCTTATCATTTGAATGATATTAATAATCAGATAGAGTCAAAATCATTACCATACACCTTTTTT
The DNA here is from genome assembly GCF_019279795.1 of Protopterus annectens. Taxonomy (NCBI): domain Eukaryota; kingdom Metazoa; phylum Chordata; order Ceratodontiformes; family Protopteridae; genus Protopterus; species Protopterus annectens. Next base: position 1,884,739,961 of record NC_056728.1, on the reverse strand, counting down.
CTAACAGATACAAAACTTATTCAAAAATAGATAGGGTCTTTATTTCTAACCAGATGGTAACAGATTTAATTAATTCCAAAATCATTTCATGTCCTATATCTGATCATAACTCAATTGTTTTTGAATTCATGATAAAAAATACTCATAATGTTCAGATCAAAAGGATACCAGCATACTTAACTCAGCTAAAAGACTATAAAGAATATATACTTTCAGAAGTACAACATTTTCTAGACATAAATAATACTCCTGAAGTCTCCATTGTCTATGTCTGGGATGCCTTAAAATCATATCTATATGGACAAAGTATCAGATGGTATAATAACAAAAGGAAATCTTGGGATAAGGAATTGTTTAGATATTCAAAGTAAACTAGACTCTTATAAACATAATAATAAAGAAAATATTATGGACAAGAAAGTTATTGAAGAAATAAACAAACTAAATGAGAAATACAAAGAAATTTTAACTCATAAAGTTAAAATAACTTTAGAGAAATACAAGTTTTTTCTTATTCAATAAGCCCCAAATACTTACATAGACTTAAAAATAAAACAAAAAGATTGAATAAACAAAACCATATCAAAGAAATCTTTTCTCTAAGGAAACAGAAGAATGTTTCTAGTATACCAGAAATACTGGATGAATTTAGAAATCACTTTCACAAGATTAACCATAACAACATTAACATGGAACCTAAAGATAAAATAAAGGAGTTTATAACCACAAACATGAATAAAAAGCTTAATAAACAACAGATTAAACTATTGGACAAGAGTATTTCATATACAGAAGTTATTACACAAATAAATAAGCTTAAATCAAACAAAGCACCGGGTAATGATGGTATTATACCAGAGATATATAAAATCCTTTCTAAAACTACATATTCATTAATACATAAGGTTTCTATTCTGGCCCAAACTGAGTTAATAATCCCCCATCTTGGCAATATACATTTATTTCACCAATTTTAAAACCTAATAAAGATCCAACTAGATGTTCTTCATATCGACCCATCTCATTACTTAATGTTGATTATAAAATGTTTATGAGTATTTTTGCTGATAGATTGAAGACAATTATCCCGGCATTATAGACATAGATCAGACGGGCTTCATTGTAAATAGAAATACTTTTGATAATATAAGAAGAACTTTAACATTAATTGATTTTGCAAATAGGAAAAGAAAGATTTAACACTTATTAGTCTTGATATAGGTTCAGCATTTGATTCAGTAAGTTGGGACTATCTGTTTACCTTACTGAAATGCACAAATTTCTCTGATGCATTTGTAAATTTAATTGAGCATTTATACAAAGGAACGCTGGCTTATATTAAGGTAGGAACATATGTTTCACAAAAATACCCATTCTTAAAGGTACAAAGCAAGGATGTCCACTTTCTCCACTATTATTCACTTTAGTAATGGAGCCTTGGGCTAATTTGATTAGAAACAGTACTGACATAGAGGGTTTTGAAATAGAAGAAAATACAACATCAAAAATTCAACTTTTTGCAGATGATGCTCTAATTACATCAGCAGGATCTAATTCTTCTATGCAGTCTTTATTTGATAAAATGATGAATTTTAAAAGTATTTCTGGTTTAATATTCAATGAAGAAAAACTAAAATACTACCTATATATACACGAAAAAATACTCTCATTAGTGATTTTACTAAATATGTACCCAACTCAGGTCAGATAACTTATTTAGGTATAATACTATCTAAAGATATTAAATCTATTATATATAATAACTATAATACCTGTTTTCTTAATATACAAAATCTTTTAACACCTGGAATAATATGTTTTTACTATGGAGGAGAGACTTACAATTATTAAAATGATAATATTCCCCAAGATTTTATACTTAATACAATCAATAATACTTTCACCTACAAAAATAACTATCAAGAAACTGAATACACTAATGTTAAATTTCTTATGGGCACCTAATAGACATAGGATTGCATTAAAGAAACATACTAATAGCTGGTCTCAAGGGGGTATTTCTTTTCCAGACTTTAATTTATATATTATCTCTTCTATTATAAAAGTTATTACTTTATTAATAGATCGGTCATATGTCACAAAATGGAAAGATTATTGGGAGCTAATTAGTATGCACTTCATGAAAATCTCCTTAACACATAAAAATATGATAATAAATAACTCCATGTTGTGGTTGCTAAAGGAATTTTGTACTTCACCTATTACACCTAAACATATGGTCTGTTACCCATTAAATATTATTATTAGTTATCGTAACTTTATATTCATGCACCCTAAGTATAGGGAATGGAATTTTATTGTATTCCCTATAATTTATACTCAGGGTATGCTTATGCCATCTACTTCTGAAGGAGCTCATTTAGCTATAGATAATAATCTAAAGTACTGGTATCAGCTGATATCTGATAATAAAGTTAAAAATCTAGATTTCTTAAAACAAGAATTTGATCTAAGAGAAACTTGCTGGTTAGAGGTTCAGATCTTTAGACAACATCTCATTGGTAGAATAGATCTAATGTCTATAACAGTTAAAGAATCTATTCCAAAACTGATTGATTACTTGATAATAAATTTACAGCATAAAGTTTCTGATAAAGGTAAACTTTCATATATACATAAAATTATCAGACAAGAAACTTTTACAATGTAGATTCATACTGGAATTATTTCACCTCTATTAATGGGGACCCACCAACTCAACAAGATAAACAATATATATTGGAATCTGCTTATAGAACTACATCTTCCATTGTCTGGAGACTTTATACATGGAAATTTTACATAGATTTTTTATACACCTTTGATGATGAATAAAATTAATAATAAAGATAATCTATGTAAGAGATGTAATGTAGAAATTAATGCTGACTGGGCTCATATGTTTTATGACTGTATGAAGTTGAAAGAATACTGGAAGTCAATTAATGAATTTTTGCAGGCTCTTTTACAGATAATTTCATTATTTCTAAGTCTCTTATATTATTCAACACACCTGTACCTCAATGTGTTAAAAGATTAAGCTTCCCTTGTTATGGTCTATCCTAGCAGTGGCTAGGAAAATAATAACTAGAAATTGGATTTCAGATACACCTCCTTCGTTCAATGAATTTAAAAATGTTATGAATATAATGTGTCATATGGAAATAAGCACAATTAGAATGAGAACAACTAGAAAAACATCACATTTTATTGTATGGGATAATTTACAAAATTTGTTAAAAAAATTCTAATTTCAATAGCACAGTATTTTAGTTTAATTAATTGATCTGATTGTAGTGGATGTCTTTGTAAATACTTTAGTTGTTTTGTTGAATATTATAATAATACCTATTTTTAATTATTTGTATAAAATTGTTATGATATTTCTCTTATATGTTAAAACAATAAACTTGTTTTGAAAAAAAAAAAGTTTCACATTAGCAATTAAAGTATTGATGCAAAATTTGGTAATGGACTCTTAGGCGACACTGAAATTGAGTAAAAGGATCACCTGTTCTAGATAAAAACTATTATCCATTATGACTATAGCCCTACCTTTATCCTCTGAGCTAATTTCAATATTCCTATCCAATCTCAACTATGTTAATGTGGAAAATTCAGCATGAGTCAAATTGTGGCATTTACCAATATTTTTTTCATGAAATAAAATATAAAAAGCACCTTCACATACATTAAAAAAAGCATCCACGATCATAGGATGTATAGGTGTAAACTAAACCAGGCTTCTTATATAAATTATGTGGCCGTTCAACAGTTTTGAAAAACATTTCAAACTTACATTTCTGACAAATAAACATAGGTCAGTTATGATGTCTACCAGATCACTGCCAACTGACGTGATAAAGGATAAACCTTTTCACAATAAAGTGCAATGTTCAATAGTGTGGAAAAATGGAAGAATGTAAGAAATGTTGAAAATCGAGTTTGTTGTTGTGCCATGCTGCATATAACTATGTGCCAGCCACTGTATGTGTGGTATGTTCCAGTGTTGTCAAATTTCTAAAATAATATTAACTTTATATGACAAATTTCTGGCTACTAAGCTGGAGAGAAATACTTCGGTTGGATAAATTTGGCGCAATATTGATTGACAGGTCTTTACACAGACGCTGTTCATGTATTTAACAGAACAAAAAGACATCATCATCATCATAATCAGTACCTTTTTACCCATGTTCTGCATGGGATCAGCTATTGGGCCAATTGTTACCATTGCTTTCATTCCAAGGCCACTTTCCTTCTTTCTTCAACAGTCACGACTGACTATCACAAGTCTTCTCTTATACAATTCATCCATCTCTTTTCTGGATGCCATAATTTTCTCTTGCTTTCTTCCTGCCTTCCACAAATCGTCACCAAATTGTATTCTTCTTTCCTGCACATGTGCTTGAAGCACCATTACCTGTTCTCTTTGACCTTCTCTGCAATTGAAGACACTTGGATTGCTGCTCTAATGTTCACATTTCTTCATCTGTCCTGCTGTGTGCATCCTTCCAACCATATTGGGCACTTCATCGCTATCACCTCTTGCTACCTCAACAGCTTTTTGTTTATTGCCCAGGTTTCAGTAGCATACATTATTGCTGGTAGCATCACTATAGTGTATATATTACTTTTCATATTCTTTGGCTTTCTCCTGTCACAAACTTCTCCTGAAACTCTGTGCCAGTTGGCTGCAGCTCCCCTGATTCTAACTTTGACCACCTCATTCAGATAACCTTTCAACTACCCCGCTCCAAGATATCTAAATCTGTTAACCTGTTCCACTATTTTTCCTTCTATCTCACTTTCAGCTTTGTGTGATTTCCTCATTTATTGCAATTACAGATGTCTTATTTGCACTTAGTTTCATCTTGCATGCCTTTAGTTTTGCATATATATTTCCTGTCATTTGCTGAAGTTCTTTTTTATCATCTGCCTGTAATGCCACATCATGTGCATACATCATCCTTATCGATCTGTCCTGTCTGACCTGTTTGATATTGTAGTCCATCACCAGTATGGATATTAGTGGGCTCAGAGCTGAACAATGATGCATACCCACTCTACTGGAGACTCTTCTGTGAGTCAGAAACTGTCTGCACTTGTGTCATTGGTTCTTTGTACATAGCTTGCACTAATTCTACCAATGTTTCTGGGAATATGAACTATCAAAGAACTGCCCAAATTGGCTTTCTTGGACTTTGCCATACTCTTTCTACTAGTCTAAGAATACCCAGTGTGATTATTTCTCCATTGCTATTCTTATTTTCTCAGCCATCTGTCTCTCTGCAAATACTGGGTCAGTAATGTTGCATGTTGATCTGAATCTGAACAGCTCATCTCAAATCATGCTTTCTACTGCTCTGCATATTTGTTAACCAATCATCCTCACAGTGTGACAGGAGTTTGATGCCACTGCACTACCCACAGTTGTGAATGCCTCATTTGTTCTTATTCTAGTCTGTGTTAGTTGCACAACAGGTAGCACACTTTCCTTAGGCACTAGCAGGCCAAAATGCTGTGAGTTTTTTCCCACTCTGGGTGACTGGATTACTGACACTGCAGGTCATAGATAGGGGGCTGCTTCACTACTGAGAGTGTCATCCTTCAAGTGTTGGTACACCTTGTTTGCAGTAGCATAGACTAGATCCAGGCCTGCTGAATCTAGCTTTGTTTGTATGCTTGTTGTTTGTTTGCTTGTTATTTCCCTGGAACGCTAATTCCACCTAAAACGCGTCTTTTCAGTGCTTCTGTGGATCCCCAGTGATATCTGCATTGCTTACTGTACTTATTTCCTTGTTTCACTTGAAAGAAAGTTACTGTTTGTCGTTTTTGCATTTAAGTTACCTGTAACACATTGCACTTAAGTTATCTGGCACTTGCTCACTAAGCAATTATATAAGTCAGCACTAAAAATTAAAAGCACTACACCCTCACAAACTCCCCTTGAGTACCTTGTTCCCCATTGGCCCTTGTTTTCAATTATAAAGGAATTCCCAATACTATTCTAGCATGTCCAAAGGTCAGTTGTCAATCTCCTCTCTGGTCCAGCTGGTGAATCTGGGAATCTTGAGGCAATGTTACATCTGCCTCATGTACACAGACAACCCTCTCCTCCTCCCAACAAATTCCAACACATGTGAGAGATGCAACCATATAGCCAAACTGGAGGCTAAGCTCTCTCAACTCAGTACTGGCATAACCAGTCAGGAGGAGAAGGAAACCATACTCACTACAATTCCAGTCTCACACAGACCTACCACGACAGCAAACCAAACACATAATCACACAAAAACATACTTGGAGGCTCTAAATAAAGATCTGCCTAAGCAGCAGAGTCCTCCAAAGCAGACACCCAAGCAACCTCTAGCCCAAAACAAAACACGTGCAACACATATTTCACAAAGCCAGTGTGCCGAACAGTCACAGCCCTTAAGGCTAAGCAACACACCTGATACACTTGTAATAGGTGACTCTATCGTCAGGCACACTGATGTCCCGCTCACCAGGCTGAACAAGGAGAAGGTCACGGTGAGCAGCCTGTCAGGTGCTAGGATCCGCCACATAACACAAGCACTCAGGTCACTCCAAGGCAAGTACAAATATGACTCAGTCATTGTCCATGCTGGTGTGAAGGATGTGAGACGTACCTCCCTGGACTACATGAAAAGAGAAATAGAGGAGCTCTCTGAGCATGTAGCCCAGGCCGGTATGACCCTGACCTTGAGTAGCATCTTACCCTCACCAAGAATGATGCCACAATATGAAGACAAGATGATCAATTTCAACAATTGGCTTAAGTATTGATGTCATTCAAAGGGGATCCAATGCCTGTCAGCCTGGGATGATATGCTCGACAAGCCAAGATGCTTCGCTAAGGACGGCTTGCACCTGTCACCCTGGGCTTTCGGATATTGGCAAAGTCTCTTGCTACCCCCATAGTGCCTTTTTTAGACAAGGCTCAGAAGACAAACTCACCTCCATAGGTATCACAAGGGATAAGAAACTAAGAATAATGCTACTCAATGCCAGAAGTCTAAACCTCAAGATGCACGCACTCGAAACTCTCCTTAGCATGGAGAACATCGATATCTGTGCAGTAACAGAAACCTGGTTCAGGGCTCCCGAGAGCACCCCAGCACTACCAGGTTATACCTCATACCATGCTTTTCGGCCCCAAAACTTGGACCGAACTACAAAAGGAGGGGGAGTATCAATATTCATCAAAGATACCCACACCTCCAGGTTGGTGGCACAGCACGAAGCATCAGAGACTATCCATGTGCAACTAACAGTGGGTAAAACTGCCTTCCAGTTTATAGCCTGCTACAGACCACCCTCCCAAACCCAGGAACCCCACTCGGCCTTCCTGAGAACACTGGAAAATATGAAGGTCTCTCCAAACACCATTATATTGGGCGACTTCAACTACCCAAACATAGACTGGGAGCATTACTCTAGCTCCAACACCCTAGCCCAATGGTTCCTAGAATTCATAAACTCAAATGCTATGGAACAAATTGTTACCACTCCCACAAGAGGGGAAAACATACTGGACCTGATCATCACCAACATGGGGACTCTATGCTCCAGACCAGAAGTGCATCCCTCACTGGTAAGATCAGACCATAAACTAATCCAACTGGATATTCACATCCCGACCCCACCCCCTGCACAGAAAACCACAGTGAAAAACTTCTGTAAAGCAAAGTTCATACTCCTCAAAACCGAGGTGGAATCCTTCAAAGCCCCCGGGCCTGTGGAAAATACATCCACGACCGCAGAATCCTTTATAAATGCATTCTATGAACACCTTCAGGAATGCATGGATCATGCAATCCCAAATAAAACCAAGACCCAATCCTCCAAAGGCAGACGTCCTGTCTGGTGTACCCCAGCCATAAACAAACTATACAATAGAAGGAGGAAGCTACTACATGATAGAGCAAAATCCCAAAAAGGGAAGGCATCTCTGATCAGTATTAGCAAAAAACTACGGGCACTCATAAAATCGTCTAAGGCCAGCTTAGAGAGAAAAATTGCACAGGACACTAAGGATAATCACAAGGTTTTCTTTAGTTATGTTAGGAACCTGGGTGGGAATTCCCAGATATGCTCAGAATTAGTCCAAAATGACAAAAAATACACCAAACCCACAGACATTGCCAACATCCTAGCTGACAGGTTCAGCGCAAACTCCCCCCCCCCACCAAAAGGGCAAATATCTATCCCAGCAAAGTGCTGCCCCCTGACATCTCAGATGGTCAGGTAAGAGCCGCCCTCTCCAAAGCAAAAAACACAGCATCAATGGGACCAGACGATGTCCCAGGCTCTGTCCTACATGAACTCCAAAAAGAGCTAAACCCAAACATAAAACTACTGTTCAATCTCAGCCTAACTACAGGATATGTACCCAAAGAGTGGCGTACAGCAACAGTCGTCCCTCTCCACAAAGGTGGTGCCTCAATGGACCCTGGAAACTATCGCCCCATAAGCCTGACTAGCTTGGTTTGCAAAGCTATGGAAAGGATCATCATGGACCTCATAAATAAAGATAGTGGGGACCTACAGACACTGGATCCTACCCAGTTCGGCTTTGTTAAAGGCAGATCCTGCCTCTTAAATCTTGTTGACTTCTTTGAAACCATCACCAAAGCCATTGACGAAGGGAAGGTGGTCCACACAGCCTACCTGGACCTTGCAAAAGCCTTCGATACAATACCCCACTCGGGCATTATAGATAAGCTCATCAGCTAAAATATAAACCCCTATGTCACTAGATGGGTTGCAAACTGGCTCAAGGACAGAACCCACATGGTTAGAATTGCTGGAGCCATGTCAGACTCCAAACCAGTTACAAGTGGCGTTCCACAAGGCTCAGTCCTGGGACCTCTCTTGTTCAGTATATATTTTTTGGAGGTACAGGCCAACACGGAAGGACTGTGGCTGACCAAGATCGCAGATGACTGCAAACTGGGCGCCATAATTGACTCTCCAGCTGACACAAGCATCCTCCAAAAGGGCCTCATAGAAACAGACAAGTGGTGCCAGAGCCATGGCCTCAAGCTAAACGCCAAAAAGTGTATAGTCATCCCCTTTGGCAAAAACAAAGTGTCCATAAATTACCACATAGGTGGTAATCCATTAAGTACAGAAGAAGTAATTAGGGACCTGGGGACCCAAGTTGATAGCAATCTCTCATTTGGCAACCACGTGGCCAAATTGGTTAGAAAAACATTGTATATAGCCCACCTAATCATGAAGGGATTCACATCTAGATCAGGGGAGGTCATCGTGCCTCTTTACTCATCCCTCATCAGGCCCATAATCGAGTACAATGCCCCTTTTGGGATGTATCTTACCAAGCAACTGGAAAGACCACAAAAGTACCTCACCAAGAGGATCAAAGGGCTCAAACAGATGCCATATGCTGCCCGGTTAAAGAAACTTCAGCTCTACTTAGTGGCATACTGCCTGCTCAGAGGTTATCCATGCCTGACATATAAAGCCATGTCCAACCCAGAATTAAGGGACATGCTGCACCTCAAAAAATCCAAATCCCATAGAGCTATGCACTCGAGAGACTTGAACCTCAGCTCTGAAATAAATAGAACATGCTGGAGGGACAGATTCATAACCCAGAGGCTCCCTTGACTCTGGAATAAAATCCCAGTCCAGGTTAGGCAGAGTCCCTCATTGACTCTCTTCAAGAGGAATCTTGATGAGTGGATGGGAGATCATAGGTTTACGTCGGGTATCACTTCTGTGTCACTGTTAGACAGAGGCACAGTATACTAACCTCGAAAAAGGGCATAGCAAAATTAATTTAAAATGGGTGGTGAAAGCCAAACACACTCTGGCTAGGCTTATAAATGCCCTAGGGCAGATAGCCTAGTATGAACCTTTGAACCTATGAATCTATAAAAGATCCCATGGCACCCATTGAAAAGAGCAGGGGTCCTTTAATTAACACAACATAAAACAATATTTACAAAATATACATATTTACAGGTACATATGTACACATACCTATGTAACATCATTGTTATTAAATTTCCATAATTGACCCTACTCCTTTCACAACCATAATCAAATTTTTCACGATATATCAGCCAGAATCCCTTTTCCATTAAACAAAATTTCATTCATTCTTTCATTCCAAATAACCCATATTACATAAACTAAATTCTTATCTACCCTTCTCACATATGCTTTGTGTTTTATAATATTCATACATAGTCATATTCATTACTGTATTGTTTACATAATTACTGAATTGTCTTCACACATCTTTTTTCCAGAGTTTAATCACTGTTTTATATTTCAAAAAAGAAAAAAAAAAACACGTTCTGTTGTCTTTTCCTTCCCACAAAATAAACACACCTGAGAATTCAATGAACTCGATGTAGGCTTCGCTCAAAGCCAACTCAGAGTTTACATATCTGGGCAATGAGCAGCAGTGCTAATAGCATATGCATGCTGCACATTGCGCTTACCTGAATGCAAATGAGATTTCTTGACTGGCATGCAAAGCAGCACAGATGCAGAAATAAGATGCATACAGGCTGCCAGTGGGCAAATCTGCTCTGCAAGATTGCGCAGATAGCCACAATGATTACCAGGGGTGAAAATACTCCAGCAGCTACACTATGAACACATTATACAAAAGTGTATTCAGTGAAATGTACACTACAACAAATTTTTGCAGACTGAAATAATAGATGTTGGTGTGATCAGCAGGGGCAAATACAATGCAACATAAATAGACTAGGCAGGGAAAGTGTGCTGATTAAAATGGCCACAGACATGAATGATAGGGATGAATAAAGAGGAAGGAGGCATGCAGAATATGAGAATGTACCCAAGACATCAAGTTATACACACTTCCAAGACAAGTCAGTAGTATAACATGAATCACATATGTAGATAGTGCAGGATGTACTGCTGCTTACACCTCCCGTGTGAGTATGTGAATATCACCACATATGATAGTGTGCGTGCGTGTGTGTGTGTGTGTGTGTGTGTGTGTGTGTGTGTGTGTGTGTGTGTGTGTATATATATATATATATATATATATATATATATGTACTGTCACACAAGGTTACATGACAGTGGAGATGAATGGTTGTGATGTAAACATTACTGACATGCTCAATGGAGAGGACATTTAGCAAGGATGGCATTTTAAAATAGGGGTATGTGCATGCTGTGAAGATCTTCAAAATGACTTGTTTGAATATGACTGGAATGTCAGCATACCTCACAAGCAGTCATGGAAACATAGGAACAGACTCATGCACAACTGTTGTCAGAAGCAGGCACAATCAGAAACAATTCAAAAATATCAACAACATTGATCTGTGACATTGCAAGAATATGTGAGTTTAAGTTATTATACATATTCTGCAGGAACAGATATGTACAACTGAAATGATTGTCAGTAGTCTGTTAGGGGAATACACCACCCCTTTTCCAAAAATAAAATGTCTTTGGAGGTCTTAAGTGGGACAGTTTCAAACCTAGAATTGAATTCAGGGGCAATACTGGTCATTTGAGAGGTTGAAATGATACATAAGACACAAACCACGCATACAACAATGGAATCAATGCTTCAAATGTTGTCAATGATCTCTGTATTTACTGGATACAACACAGAAATACATATCACACATGCATCTTGTACAACACCTTGAAGAGAAGTCTGCACTATCAATTCCTTATAGTTATGCATAACAAAGAATAGTTCCATACAGGCAACAAGATGTGTACAAGCTCACAGTGCCAAATGTAATACACTTGAGTAAAGCATCTCTGGCTGACATAGTTATCAGACATAAGGATAACCACACAGACAAACAAACTACTATTATGAGTGGATTCCCTACACACAGCTGTGTATTGCATGCATCTGCCTCATTTAATAGCAATGGATAAATGGTCTGAAACATCTGCTATAGATGTTTGAAATAAGAAGTGATGGATTATAATGAATGATACAGCAGTATGTGAGACTGATGGCAATGCATCAACTATGCCCATCTTCACATAAGCTATAACAGTGCATGATGTAGCATCAATGAGCAAGGAAGCTGCCATTGTGATAATTTGTTCACATACCAAACAATGCATGGAGCACACTATATAAGCACAAGTCAAACCTCAAGATGTGCCACACAATCACTGTTCCCCTGACATTGCCATTGAAAATATTATACTGCCATGATATCCTGACATGCATGCATATGTGTCCATGCAAACTGTCAAGTGGTAATACTGATGTGATGAACTGGTACACCTGTGATGCTGTACAGTCACACTATAGCTGTACCTAGGATAGAATTGGACTTCATAAATGTATAGGAAACGACTACGCTAATATTCCAAGATGACATAATAGCCTAGCTGTATTTAACACGAGTTTCACAATTTTAAATTTCTATGTGAACAAAGTTCACACTGTTATGAGCCTACACAATCTTATCTAAGACCGTCTGCCTGTATCCATGAGGGATATGGGTGCAACATCAGGATTACAATTAACATTAATCATCCATTGATGTAGGTTGTACTTGAATATGGTCTATAAAGGACTTCACTTTACATAAATGGGAATCTTGTTCCAGAGGAGAGGTAGTGTCTGTGACATATTTGTATCTTGAACATTTTTTATTATGTCAGAGGCTAGGTTATCATATTTTAAATGAGTGAACCTTGCACAGTTTGCTTTACCAATTTATGACATTTCCATCCAGGACAGATTTGAGACAGTCATGTAGGTCAGGTAAAAATCAGCCCTTATTAGTCTGTAGGGGACAGTGTACAAGTGATATGAGTTTCAACCTTTCCAAGTAGGACTTGACTAGAACACCATGAATCTTTCTTGTGCAAAATCTCTGGTGTTACACATATGTGGTGAGTTACATGCAAAAAGGTGCATTGTTCTCACTTATTGTTGTGATGAGAGATGAGTAAAATGAATTATAATGTCCTGTGATCCAGACGGCATGCCCATGGGTTGTGCTACATGCAAGGGATTTGTCACCGCTGTGGACACCTATTGGTTGAATGTTTGATTACTATTTACCTGTGTGGCCAGATCATGTATCACTGGGTATATTCATATGGGTGTGCTGTCTATATTGTAATTAGCTTGGATATTTGCTTTACAAAAGGGAAAAATTATGCTTTTTTGGCCATTGAGTGTGTCTGTGTGGCTCATGCATCAGACATTTGTGTGCGATAATACTTTCTTTAGTATATAAATACTGTTATTGGGTTCAAGGATTGTCCAAAATTTTCAGTCATCTGCAAAGTTTTGTGGACAAAGACTGTCTAAGTTTGCCTTGACTTCTGTGAATTAAATACCAAACAGGAAAGGGCCTAGTACAGAACCTTGTGGTTCTGCACTGCTCACTGGCCCTTTGTTACAGGAGAATTCAAACACTTTGACAGTATGTATCTGGTTGGTGATCCACTGGGCTACACACTTGGTGATGTAGTGGTTTATGGCCAGTTAAGGCAGTTTCTCTGTAATATATGAGTGTGCAATTGTATCAAATGCTTTGGACAGGCATGTCAGGCTTATGGGTCTATAATTCCATGTGTTGGGTGATGGTCTCCCCTTGTTCATACAGATGACTGTTGGTGTCCACCATTTTGCCAAAAAATAACCTGTCTGGAGGTTGTGATTAAGTGGGGATGCAACTGTGTCTACTAGGTCATGTTTTAATTTTTTTGTTAAGGCAACCTGGGATGTAGTCAGGGTGGACTGATGCTGTGTTTTTAGCTTTAGAGAGCACAAAGATGAGCTGCTCTCTTGAGAAAATATGCTGAGTAATGTTTGCATGTATACTTTAGGTGACAACCAGTGAGGACAGAGTGGTGATCTTTAATCCAAATTTGTCAGCAAGAAGGTCATGTATTGAATCTGGTTGAGTATTGGTGGTGCCATCCACAGCCATCTGTGCACATAGCTGCATATTCATCTTAAGACTTTATACTTGCATAAAAAAAGATCTGTGACAAAACCTTCAAATACAATCTTGGGTTTGCATCATGTGCCACACAGTGGAACTGTTAACACAGTTGTACAGCTCTACCTATTTGACGTTATTATATCAGTTGCACATCAAATACCTATATGTTTATCATTGGAAAGGTGTTTATGAGTGGTCTGAAACCATATATGGAAACATTACAAATAAGGTGGATTTGGTTCTTGCAGAACAGTTAATGACAGAAATGCTGACTGTCACACAATGTTGCTGGGCAATACCTCAATAATCCTCGTGAATTGCAACATAATTGTGCATACAATGAAATTTCCAAGGTTGCAAGTGAATCTGAACTGGTTATATTTTCATGTATATAACAGAATTACAATATGTAGATGAAAAAGGCTTATGTGCTCATGTAATCGATATGATGTAATATTGCTGTATGCCACATAGCATTTCATAATGTTAAGTATACACTTGCACACAGGTGCCATAATTAAAGTGTCATTGTGATGACTGAATGACAAATGTGTAGAATGTTAATATACTTCACTACAAGAGCACATGCCTTACTAGGGCAACAATATACATAGCATTGTCTCATGTTAACAGTCTTCAGGAGGCATATTACTAGAGCTGTTATGGAAGGAACATGTAATCAAAAGGCAACAGTAGCCATCAATACATTGCCTCAAATTACAAATTGGAATTCACTGTTGTAGATCTACCGTACATCCACACCTCAACGTAGCACATCTGGATAACAGCAACATTCACATGTGCAATCTTCATAGGATCATAAGACATTACTAGGTTAATGGCCAATATCATAAAATCCGAACCATAATTATACCATGTAAACAAAAACTGCTATATACAGTATATATCTGATGGAAGATAGTAGGGTTATGTGTATATGTGTGCATGTGTTTCGTTGCATTACATACTGCCTCTGTCCATATGTGAATGTGCACCACCCCATGACAGAAATAGCAATCATACATCCAGTAACCTGGAGATAGCTTACACCTTCACAAAGTGTGTATGCTGATCTCTGCAAAACTTAAGTGGAATTTTCCACTGTATATTGCAGTTTTGAACTGCATTTTTACCATATCACTGCTTATTTGAACTTTTTTTTTTTATTATTATGAAATTGTTGCACTCTGTTTGCTGTAGCATAGACTAGATTTAGACCTGCTGAATCTAATTCTATTTGTATAACTTGAGCACTAAACCAGGCCATCTATTGTTGGAGAGGGTTCCACTGCACCCTAGTGGCAGGAGTGTGCAGTTAGAACTCATTTGATTGAAGGTTGCTGGAACAAGGCTCAGTTTTGAGCATTTTTATTAGTTAATTTGTTTAAATCAGTTTGCTCTCATTTGCTACATAAGCACCATGTTTGCATGGGTTTGCGCTTGTTTGCACATCATCCACTGCCAAGCAGCCGTGAGCACTATTGGTGGTATTAGACGTAAATACTTCTGCCTGAAAATGTTCCCTTAGTACTTTGCTGGTGCTCCATCACTGAGGTCTTACAATTGTCCCTCACTGATACATGATACATTCAAAGAACGTCCTGAGGTGCCATCACAGATCCTACCCACTAGTCCTTTGTATTTTCTGTCCACTGCTCCTGTCCTCTACTTTATCTGGTCCTTCCTGTTATCTTCCTGCTTTCTGACCACATCAACTTACCTAGCATTACGGACAGACAATTTCCCACAGTTTCTTCAGCCAGCCTGGTCAACATGGGCATCCTGAGGCAATGTAGCAATTGCCGCATGTACACTGACAGCCCACTTCTTTTAGTCCACAAAAATTCATTATGTGAGAGATGCATCTATATCAAGAACCTAGAATCCAGGCTCTGTCACTCACCAGTCCATTCATTTCATACTAAGCAGGTTGTCAACATGCACACCTCACCTCTTGAACCTACAAAACCAACAGCACATAAATCTACATATGCGGAGGTCCTTACCAGATGCTTATCTAAACATCAGAGACCTCCCAAACACAAACAAAGGCATGATTCACATAATGCATCCTCTGCAGAATAGAGTACACATAATATATTACACACCAGTGTCTCATCAGTTGAGCCCCTAAGGCATAACACAAAAACAAAGTTCTTAGTCACAGGTGATTCAATTGTGAGACACACAGTTGTCCCTCTCACTAGGTTGGATAGGAAAAAAGTCACAGTCACCTGTCTGTCAGATGCCAGGATCCACCACATCACACACGCACTCAAGTTTCTCAGCAACAGGCACTGTTATGACTCCATCATAATCCATGTCGGTGTGAATGACTTGAGACATACCTCGCTGGACTATATGAAAAAAGTCAAGACTGAGTTTCTCGGATTATGTATCTCAGGCAGGTATGTCGCTAGTCTTAAGCAGCATTTTACCTTTGCCTAGGATGATACCTCAGTACAAACAGAAATTGATTGACTTCAACAATTAGCTTAGTTTCTGGTGTCATTCAAAGGGGATCCAATATCTGTCAGACATGGATCACATGGTCAAGAGACCCCAATACTTTGCCAGAGATGGGCTTCATCTGTCACCCCTGGGATTTCGGTTAATGGCTAATATTCTTGCCACTTTTATAGTGCCCTTTTTAGGAACAAAATTCCCAACTTAAAAATACCTTCTAAAAACAACCTCAAAGTTATGCTGCTAAATGCTAGGAGTCTAAACAAGAAACTGCACTCACTGGAAGCAAACCTGATCTTGGAAGATACTTTCAGTTGTGCAGTCACTGACCCATGGTTTAAGGATGTGGCGAGCTCCCCAGCTATACCACATTACATTTCCTTTCACACATTCAGACCACAAACTGAAGGCATGACAGCTAAAGGAGGTATCAATATTCATTAAAGATAAATACAACTCTGGACTGGTTAAATAGCACGAGTCCCTTGAATTACTTCAGGTGCAATTGACTGTTGGTAATACCCCTCTTCAGGTCATTGCCAGATATAGGAGCCCCTGCATGAATCAGGACATCCAGTTAGCCTGCTTGGATCTACTTGAATCAAACATGATACAACCAAATACCCTAGTTTTGGATGACTTTAATTACCCATCCATTGACTGGGTAGATTACATATGTTCTAACTCCATTGCCCAATGATTCCTGGACTTCATAAACTCCAGTGCCTTGGGGCACCTGGTTAACACACCCACAAGGGGCTTAAGCATCCTGGATCTGGTGCTAAGCAACATGGGCGACCAGTGTACCACACCCAGTGTGTGGTCACGCTGGTGAGATCTGACCACAAATTAGTCTTGCTAGAAGTAACTATAACACAAGACCCCCTTAGTAACAACTAGACTAAAAAGCTTCTCCAAGGCTGATTACAACCTCTTACGTGACAGCATACATAGCTTCATAGCCCCCCCTACACTGATGGATCAGACACCTGTGCTGAGTTATACACCGATGCTTTATACAAATACCTGTACAATTGTATTGACTCTGCTGTATCTGCTAGAACAAAAGTAAGATCTTCAAGGAAAAACAAACCTGCCTGGTGGACAACTGCCATTAATAGGTTATACAACAGGAGAAAGAAATTGCTGTCTAAGAGTAGGAAGGAATGGCCTCAGAATTGGAAACACTCCCTTCTCAATTTAAACAAGCAAATAAGACCCCTAGCAATGTCTTCCAAAGCTAACTATAAACACAAATTAGCTTCCCTAACTAAGGATAACCACAAGGCATTCTTTAATAACATCCGTAACTTCAAATATAAGGCTCAGATTTGCAATGGACTCGTATTTAATAGTACTACATATACCGAACCTGTAGATGGCAGGATGGCCTCCCTGTTGTAGAAGGAAGTAGCAGTCCACAAAATAACGAAAACTGATAGGAGAAAGAAGGGCCATAAAGATGATAGAGTGGACTGTTGAGGATAAGAAAGAAATTATGTATTGTTATTATTATGCAAAAAGCCCAGAATTTCCACACACAAGATATACAAAAAGATTAAGGGAGAAATTAGAGGAAAGAAAAATACTTCAACAAGAAAATCTGTCAGAAGTTCAAATAAAAGTTTGTGTTCACTAATACAACAGATTTGTGAAAAACGGGTCTATATCATGTGGTCGAAAGCTAATAATAACAAACAAACACAACTTCACAAACACCGGAACTCGAAGTTGCAATTGTGGGGGGCTGTGCCCCCACACCCCCCGCTAAATATATATACCAACTCTGAGATCACACTACAGTGAGGAAAGGGCAAATACCCCTATCTGCACTGTAGTGCGACCCCACAATAACAACTTTGAGTTCCGGTGTTTTCGAAGTTGTGGTCATTCACGATTATTCGCTTTCGACCACATGATATAGACCCATGAAAAACATTATATATGCCAAGAAACTTTGATCTGTTTGGAAAAAGAGGATCTGAGGAAGTGTGAAAATGGAAATAGCAAAACCTAGAGATTTTTGAAAAGTATAAAAAAGAGATATGGACATGGGATAAAAAGAGAGATTTGATATGGTGCAATATTTATGCAAAGTCAAAAGACAAATTAATCAATATAAAAAAGGCAGCCCCAAAGATATTCGAAGATAAATACAAGCAAAGGCATCCAGATTTGAAAATTTCACAATAAAAAAATAATATCACAAAGAAGGAATGTAGAAAAGAAGATTAGTAAAGCAGAAGTTAAAAAAATAGAAGCTGAAGTTATGGAATGCCTGCAAATTGAAGGATTTGGTTTAGAAGGGCTAACACAGATTATATCACAACATGATGGAACGAGTTGGCAAAGTAAGGAGAAACAGGAAGATCAGGATACATCTGAAGAAGAAATATGGACATGGGAAAGCAAAAGAGATTTAATATGGTATAATATCCATGCAAAGGAGAAAGCAAAACTGATCAATACAAAAAGAGCAGAACCAGAGATATTTGAAGAGAAATACAGGCAAAGGAATCTGTAGATGGAAAACCTTACAATACAAAAAATAAGAAGACAAAGAGGAAAAGTAGAAAAGAACATCAGTAATGAAGAAGTTAAAGAAATAGAAACTGAGGTTATGGAGTACCTGTGAAGTGAAGGATTCAGTGAAGAAAATCTAACTCAGAAATCACCACAGCAGGATAGAGCAATGGACATCCAAATTAAGGAGAAACCAGTGGAATGGGAAGCAACTGGTCAGTTGCCATATAAAGATGTTTTTGAGCCTTCCACAGGAGACCAGTATAAACTTTTACTTGATGCTGGACAGCAAGGGAAGGAACAGAAAAATGTGGCAACTCTGACACAGTCAGTGTCAAGGAGTGATAGGCCAGTGAATTGGCAAATGACAGAGCAACACATGACAGAGAATGTGCCACAGGAAGATGCTATATAACTTTCTATAAAATTCCCACAGGAAATGGAGAATGAAAAATGTGCTCTCAGTTTAGAAGAAAATGAGCTAGGGGAATTGTCAAAGGAAAAAACTTCAAAGACCAATTCACGTTAGGTTCAAGCAAGGCACCCTTTATTACTTGCAGCAAGGAGACAAAGCATGTAGGCACAAGGTTTGTCTAGCTCTTTGGTGATCAGTATGTTATTCTTATACAGTTCTCTTCTTGTCACACAGAAAATGTTACTAGTCTATTGCTGACGTAGTTAGACACAGCTTTCTGTATTGTTCTACAAAAAATGTTACTAGACTTATTGCTGACTAGGTTAGATTATTTGTTAGCTTGTAAAACATTTTGAGAAAAACAACCTGGCCTTGGGCTTATTTTAGCCCACCTTAACTTTTCAATTCTTCAGTTGCACAGTTCTAATACATGTGTTACATTTTGTCTAGATTCAAGGTACATTTCTAGCTTTGGTACAAGTAATGCTGACTATGGTTTAAACTTTCAAGCATCTATTGTTTTCTTTATCAAAGCTACTAGCAGCTGCATACTTTCTCGTGGCATAAGCAGAAATGAATATCTCTTTGTTAGGTTTCATGACATTAGCAGAAAGGAAATGTCTCTTGTTATTTTCATGACATTAGCAGAAATGAAATGCCTCTTGTTAAGTCACTAATAGCTGTGCAGATTCATGCAGTGTGAACAGAATAAATGTATTAACCCTTTTAAACCTCGAATGCACTAAGCATGCATATTACTATTATATATTTTTCTAACAAGAATAGTTGCTTGATTTAATAGAGATAGATATATTAAGATCAATGAAAGAAATAGACTGTAGAAGGTCAATAAAAGTCAGAAGTTTGATAAAACAAATGAACACTAATTAGGACTGTCCATAGAGTTCCATACGATATAACAGAAGTAAGCAGGCTATATTACTGTGCAGTTAAACTAATAACTGATAAAGTACTACCGCAAGAATACAGGGTAGTCAGGGAAAAGAAGGGGAGAAATGGAATGCCATCATGGAAGTATTGAATAAAGAAAACTATAAAGCAATTAAGACAAGAAGCGCCACTGTCAGAAGAGTATAGAAGAGGGAATAGATCAACAAAAATACTCAAAAAGATAGACGTGGTAAAAGTAACACACAGTATTATAACAGATCAGGACCTATCCTGCACTCTTGCAAATAAACTAAAAATGTCATCACAGGCAGAAAATCTTAGACAATACATAGATAAATATAAAGGAAAAAAGTACAAATTAAGCAATTTATTGATGACCCCCCGAAGTTCTATAGAGAATTAGGAAACAAGGTAGAAGGAATTGAAAGACCATCCAAAAAAGAAATATTAGATACATTTTAGAGAACTATCTATGAAGATCCTGTGGAACATAACAAAGATGTTAAATGGATAGAAGTAAAAGAAAGAATAAGAAGTTTAAAGGTACAGGATATGAAATGGGATGAATAATAGTAATTTAAAAGGATATAGCTCATCAGACGAGGAACTGAAAGCACAACTGCAAATAGTCAAAACTTTTTCAGATGATGCAAGGAAGTCATTTCGTCTTGATAAATGCGCAAAAGCAACCTTTAAAGCCAGAAAGCTGCAGCACCAAGAAAACATCAGTTTGGGACAAAAATGTGATGAGTGTATTAATATTTGGGAATTAATGAAGAATCGACAATAAAATATGAACAAATTTGAAAAAACTTCGTAAGGAATATTTTAGAAGACTTAAATTAATTTTGAAAACAGGGTTGAGATCTAGGAACAAAATTCAAGCTATAGACCAACTTGTTCTTCCTGTCATAATTTACAGTTTTGGAGTGATTGACTGGCCCCAGAAGGTGTTGGATAGATTAGATAGGAAAACAAGAAGGATTCATCATGCTCATCACATGATTTATAAAATTCAGTGCATACCAAGATTATATATTTTTCATTCCTAAAGAGGTATGGGCCTCCTTGAAATGATTACATCTATAGATCCACAGTCGTGGGAATACATACATATCTACTGATCTCATAAGACCCAAACATAGTGAAAGTTTTGAAACATGAGGAGAATAAATCTAAGATGACTTCCTTGCTAATGGCGTCAAGTGGGAATGGGAATCAAACCAGTAGTAGATAAAAATCAGGCAGCAACTGAATGTGCCAAAAAAAGAAAAGTGAATATAAGGTGAAGGATCAGATGAGAAGGCAATAAATGTTGAAAATGCATAAATATAGTTGCAAGTTTAGAAAACTCCTTGAAGAACCTCATGTTGAAAAGGACTGAACACAGGAATGGTTAAGGAGAGGCAAATTCAAATCAAAAGATGAAAGTTTAATATTGGTGGCCCAAGATAATGGGATATGTACATGTTGGTCTACAAAGTCGATTGAACATGTGGGAGAAACAGATAAATGTAGGTTTTATAAAACAGGATTGGAAACAGTCGCACACCTTGTTTCTCATTGTGATGCACTAATGGCAGAAGGACTGCTGTATATTGAAAGGCATAATAATGTGGCATGACTGTTGCACTGGGGATTGTGCAAACATTATGGTATTGAAGTGGCTAAGAAACACTGGAAATATGAGCCACAAACCATCACAGAAAATGATGAAGTCTACATCACATGGGATCACCCATTACCAACAGTTCAAAAGATAGATGCGAGAAAACAAGATATAGTGGTCCATGAAAAGAAGCAAAAAGCAGTGTTGACCATTGAAATTGCTACACCCAGTCACTACAGTGTCTTGCATACAGAGAGATACAAAGTCATACAATATTAGGATTTGCAGGCAGAAATGAGAGCAATGTGGAAGAAAGATACCCAGACAGTTCCAATAGTAGTAGGAGCAACCGGTCTTATAAAAAAAAAAAATCTACAATCGTATTTAGATATGTTACCAATACATGTAACTCCATATGAATTGCAGAAGGAGTCATTACTGGGCACATTGTGGGTGCTGCAAAGAACATTTCTGACTGACATTAAAGATTGAAACAATAATAATTTCATGAACTTTACTTGTACTTTGATTTAGGAATGGTGTCCATTCCAGTCATGGTATTAGAAACTCAAAAGACTTGGAGAAATTAAAGAAGAAAAACATGTGTATATAGCAAACCTGCTGGCTGATAGGTTCAGTGAAAACTTCACTCCCCGTCCCTGCCACATATACCCCAGAGCATTCCTAACACCTGTCTTCCACCTTGTATCTCCAAGAAGCAGGTCTTAAATGCCCTCTCCAAAGCCAAGAATACAGCCTTTATGGGACCAGTCAACATCCAAGGCTGTGTTCTACATGGGTTAAAATAGAAATTAGCATCACCATTGACCAGGATTTGCAATCACAGCATAAGCACTGCCTTCATCCCACTGGAATGGAAAATAGCCATTTTCATCCCTTTGCAAAAAGAGGGTGCATCAATGGACCCAGGGAACTACAGACCCATTAGCCTGACCAGCCTTATCTGCAAGGTCATGAAACAAATCACCATTGACCTTATTAACAAAGATATAGGAAATCTTCAAATGCTCAACCCCACCCAGTTTGGCTTTGTCAAGATGAGATCATGCCTGTTAAACTTGGACTCAAAACAGTCACCAAAGCCCTAGGTGAAAGCAAATTTATGCATACAGCCCACTAGACTTAGGCAAGGCCTATGACACAATCCCCCATGCAGGCATCATTGATAAACTCACTCAGCTGGGTGTCAACCCATATATTGTTAGGTGAGTTGCAAACTGGCTCACAGATAGAACTCATGATATCAAAATAGTGGACTGCACCTCCTCCAGCAGACCTGTAACCAGTGGTGTTCTGCAGGAATTGGTTCTGGGACTTGTGCTACTCGCAATTTACTTCTATGAAGTACATGCTAAAAGTAAAGGACTGTGGCTGGCAACGTTTACTGATGAGTGCAAACTGGGAATGATCACTGAAACCTCTAGAGATGTCAACAGCCTTCAAGAAGGTCCTACTCAGACTAATGACTGGTGCAAAAGTCATAGTCTTAAACTTAATGCAAAAAAATGCACTGTCATGCTCTTCAACATGGGTGATGTTCCTGCAAACTAACACATCAATAGCAATACCCTAAGCATCCAGTCAGTGGTGAGACATCTGGGCACACAGGTCGACATCAACCTTAACTTTGATCACCATGTCTCCACAGTGGTAAGAAGCCCATTTTATATTGCTCATCTCATAAGTAAGAGCATTGTCTTCAGAAAAAACAGAAGTTATAACTCTCTTATACTCTTCCTTCATCAGGCCAATAATAGAGTCCAATGCTCCCTTTGGTATGTCCTTTTTGCAGCAATTGGAGAGAGCATAAAGGCTCCTTACAAAGAAATTTCAGGGTCTTCAAGATCTGGCTTACGAGGACAGACTGAAATCATTGTCACTTTACTCTGTGTTGTACATACTGCTCAGAGGTGAACTGTGCCTTGCATATAGAGCAATCTCTGACCCAGCTTTAATGGAAATGCGGCACATTCACAAGTCAAATGGGACACTGTCCGCTAGCTCAAAGGACCTTAACCTTGTATGTGACATCAACTTCCTGGAGAGACAGATTTGTCTCACAGAGGTTGCCCCATCTTTGAAACAAGCTTTCTATACATGTTAAACAACACCCCTTATCACTGTGGCCCTATTTAAGAGTAATTTGGACAATTGGGTGGATAACCAGAAATTCACCCCTGGGTTCCACCTGTGTCCCTCTTTGACAGGAACAATAGGTACTTATTTTAGTGTCTGCTTGAACCAGATAGCCTTGGGAACATGGTTTGAACTTGGCTAGTTTTGTAAGGGCCCTGGGACCATTGGCCTAGTAACCTCCTAAGATCCTATGATCTTTCAGATGATGACATCCTCCAGTCTTCTGCAGAAAGGATGTTATGGGAACTGATGGAAAAAGGGCATGCTGGATTCATGGGGCTATGTTAAATGTTTTCCTGAGTGGGAATCAAATGAAAAGAGATTCAAAAGATCATATAATGGCCATACTATAGCATCAGCCACACACACAGCAGTTGACTGAGATCAGATTTGAACATTAATCCTGTGTAAGTATACTAGCTGGATTCCATACAATGCAACATTATCACCACCACAGATGTCTGACTTTAACAGTGTCACAGTGCAGTTTATGCAGGATGACAGCATCACTGTATGCTGATAAGAAGATGTTGGGAGGAGTGTATGACACAGATGGGGCATCACATCTTGGTGTAAAATTGCCTCCACACATATCCGAATTAACACACACAAGTTGGCTGTTGTGAGATTTGAACCACAAACTATCCAGCTGCAGATGCTAAAGAGCACAGTAGTTAATGCACATGCCAACAGAGGCATTTGAGTGCAATGCTGTCAGAGTGCACTTTATAGGGGGTCACTGCATCATTGTATGTTGAGAAGAAGATGTTTGAAGGAATGGTTGACATAGCTGTGGACACACATGCTGTTATAAAATAGTTTCCAGACTGACACTTAAATGAACTTAAACACACAGTCAAGTTAACTGCAGTGAGATTAGAATCCTTACCAATCTAGATACATAAGCTACAGAACACTGCAATGAACACTAGAAAAGCACAAGCTTGGCTTTTTTATTGTCAGTGAACACTTTATAGCATATGACATCATCAGTGTATGATGAGAAGAATAAGTTGGTAGGATTGTCTCACATGCAGTACTAAAAGTGTCTCTTTATTGATATTTGACTGCAGTGAAGTTACACAAGCTAGAGAACACAGTACTAAATGCTAGAGCCACAGCACAAGTCTCATTTTCATATTGTCAGAGAAGACTTTATAACAAATGACATCTTCATTGTCTGGTGATAAGAAGATGGTAGGAGTGTAACACATGCTGTTCTAAAATGGTCTCCAGAATGAGAGCTAACTGAACACACACAAGTTGACTGCAGTGAGAGCAGAACCTCTGCCTAGTTCACAAGCCAGAGAACATAGCATTTAATGCTAGCACCACAACACGTCTGACTGCCATATTGTCAGAGAAACGTTATAGTAGATGACATCATCAGTGTCTAGTGAGAAAATAAATGATGTTGGTATGAGTGTCTCACCAAAATGAGTCCAAGCTGAACACAGACACACTCAAGTTGAGTGCAGTGAGATTAGAACTGCTATCTACACAAGTTAGAGAATGCAGTACTTAATGCTAGTGCCATGGCACAAGTCTGACATTCATATTGTCAGAGAAGACTTTATAGAAGATGACATCATCAGTGTATGTTGGGAAGTAGATGTCGGGAGGGCTGTATAAAATTGCTGTGTAGTCATGTACCACTGTAAAAAATTGCTGCCAATGAGACTCAAGTGCTGACATTAGGACATAGACTCATACTCTTCTGATTAGCCACACTCAAAAGTTGACTGTTGTGCAATTCTAGTCCCTGCCTTACTAGTTTGTGTAGCTGCAGAACACAGTACTTTACATTCATGCCATCACAGAAGTCTGATATTTTGATTGTCATAGTGGTCTTTATAGAGGATGACATCATCATAATGTTGCAATCACATATATTGCTATGAGAGGTGTTTGCAAAGTCTGTACTTCAGATTTGCTTTTCTGGTTGCAGTGTGCAAAAACACATTAAAAGTCATCTTCCTAACCTAGGTGAAATAAGCTGTCATGAATGCATGTTGCAGAACTGAGGCATATGTGTTTCTCAATATGTTTTTTACATAACAAACTCACATACACGCAAACACACACACACACACACACAGACACACACATACATGCAGACACACACACACACACACACACACACACACACACACACACACACACACACACACACACACACACACAAGCACACACACACACTTTGGAAACTGCAGGAATGTAAGTGTTGATATATGTGTATCATATTCTGATGAACTGATGTCCGCAGTACTAGATGTTTCAGACAATATCAATGTGTTTGGATCAGTGATCACCAATGGCTAGTGTCAGTATAAACTCATAACAAATGCAACAATGCAGTTGTGTGCAGTTGTGCTCTTTATTATTGTGGTGTATTTGACATTGGACCTACTACTGAGATATCATTTGCAAATGCATTACTGCAGGGCACACACACATGAGTCTAAGTGTGTCTTCAGTGAATAATAAGTCCCTTCTCTTTTGTTGGCTATAAAAATGCCTTTTGATGAGATAAAGGATCATTATCATCATCATCATCATCATCATCATCATCATCAAAAAGAAACTATATCAGGTTGCAAGGCAAAGACAGAAAGATAAAGACGATAGTCAGATGTCCTTCATAAGGGATGCCAGCAACAATCTGCTCACTAGTTCACAGGACATCAAAGGCAGGTGGAAGGAATATTTCCAGCAGCATCTGAATGAAGAAAACCCCATAGAAGCCGTACTGCCCCAGAAACAGCCTATGATGAGAGAAAAAGAGGAGACCACCTTAGAGGAAATTAGAACAGCACTAAGGAAGGAGAAGTCAGGAAAAACAGCAGGCTCAGATGAGGTCACAGCAGATGTGATAAAGATGCTGGATGAGACAGGGGAGAAATGGCTCCTGAGGGTACTCATAGCAGTGTGGAGAGAAAGGCACATTCCAGATGACTGGAGAATAAGCATATTCATGCCAGTGCACAAAAACAAAGGGGACATCCACAACCGTGGGCAGTACAGAGGCATCAAACTCCTACCACATTGCATGAAAGGTCTGGAGAGGGTGATTGAAAAATGGATACGCAGAGTAGTAGAATGTAAGATGGGAGATGAGCAGTTCAGATTCAGGATGCAGCACAATTGACCCAATGTTTGCATTGAGACAGATACTTGAGAAGAAGTTAGAGATGAGGAGAGACTCCAACTGGGCATTCCTAGACTTGAAGAAAGCATATGACAAGGTCCCAAGAAAGCTGATCTGGGCAGTACTGCAGTAGTTTGAAGTCCCAGAAAAATTGGTAGAATTAGTGCATGCTATGTACAAGGACCCAGTGACTCAAGTACGAACAGTGATCAGCCTCAAAGAGGGATTCCCAGTGGGAGTGGGTGTACACCAGGGTTCAGCTCTGAACCCACTGCTGTTCATACTGGTGATGGAAAACATTAGCAAACAGATTGGAGGGGACAGATCAATAAAGCTGCTGTATGCAGACGATGTGGCAGTACAGGCAGACTCTGAGCTAGAATGTCAGCAAAGGATAGGAGAATGGAATGCAAATCTGAAGGCACATAGGTTCATAGGTGTGTACTAGGCTAATGGCCCTAGAGCCTTTACAAGCCTAGCTCATAGAAGTGCCCTGGCATCATGCCGCCCGACATTAGTTTCTAGTGCCTCTATCAACTAGAGCCACTGGAGTGATCTCTGGGGTGAACTTTCTATTTCCCATCCACTCATCAAGATTTCTCTTGAAGAGGGCCAGTGAGGTGCTCTGCTTGACATGTATAGGAAGTCTATTCCAGAGCATAGTAATCTCTGGGTTATGAATATGTCCCTCCAGCATGTGGAAGAAAGATACCCAGACAGTTCCAATAGTAGTAGGAGCAATTTTATAGGCTATGGAGTTTGATATCCAATTAAGTACTGGTGTATGATGCTGGGTTCTGGCATTCCTCCGGTATTGTGATTGGTCATTGGGGGGGTAAAGTTGGCACTGAATCTGTTGGCCAGTATGTTGGCAATATCTGTTGACTCAGTATAGGAGGTACCATTCTGCAGGAACTCAGAACAAACCTGGGTAATGCCATGAAGATTCTTCATATAACTATAGAAGGCTTTGTGGTTGTTTTTAATGTCTGCCTCAATTCTGCCTTCATAGCTGTCTTTAGAGGTTTTGATGAGGGAACTCAACTTTTTGTTGAAGCTAATAAGGGAATTTTTCCAGTCTTGGGACTTCACCTTTTTCTTGAGCAGTGTTTTCCTTCTACTGTAGAGTTTACTAATGGCAGGAGACCATCAGATTGGCTTCCTTTTTCTGGAGGAGAGCGTCTTGGTTCTGTTGGGTATGGCTAGTTCCATGCATTTATGTGCATGTTTCTACAGTGCATTAGTGTATGATTCAGCAGACATGCATCTATTTTCCATTGACATGGGTGACATGAAGTTAGCCAGCTCTGTTTTTAGGAGTCTAAAGTCAGCTTTGAAGAAGTTTTTCATGGTGGTTACCGTTGCGGGGGGTGTGGGTGAGATGTGGATTTCCATGCTGATTAGTCTGTGGTCGAATCTAACCAGGGAGGAATTGACTATTGGTGTAGAGCAATGGTTGCCCATGTTAGTAATAACCAGGTCAAGGACATTGCTTTCTCTAGTGGGGGTAAGAATGAGCTGTTCCAAGGCATTGGAATTGATGAATTCCAAGAAGCATTGGGCCAGTGTATTGGTGCATGAGTAGTTTTCCCAGTTGATGGAGGGGTAGTTGAAGTCACCTAGTATGAGAGTGTTGGGGTGAACCCTAATAGTTTCCAGGGTGTTTAGGAACATGGAGTGAGAGTCTTGGAACATGGTTAGGGGCCTATAGCAGGCCATGACTTGAATCGCTGTCTTACCCAATGTTAGTTGTACCTGAAGTATCTCAGATACATTATGCCAGGCTAGTAGTCTGGAGGTGTGCATATCCTTTATGAATACGAAGACACCACCACCTTTGGAGCTTCGCTCCATTTTCTTGAGCTGAAAGGTGTGGAATGAGTTATAGCCTGGTAGTGCAGAGGTGCTTTCTGCTGCTTTAAATCAGGTCTCTGTTACAACACAAATGTCAATGTTCTCCATTTTGAGGAGTGCTTTGAGCAAGTGCATCTTGAGATTTAAACTTTTAGCGTTGAGCAGCATGACTCTCAGATTGCATTTATTTATAGTTTTTATGGTGGTAAGTTGGTCTTTGGAACATCACCTAAAAAGGCACTATAGGGGTGGCAAGAGCCTTAACCAGTATCCAGAAACCCAGGGGTGACAGATGCAGGCCATCTTCTGTAAAGCATCGAGGTCTGTCAATCATCTCATCCCAAGCAGACAGATACTGGATCCCATTGGAATGACACTAGAAACTTAGCCAATTGTTGAAGTCAATAATTTTTTGCTTGTACTTTGGTATCATTCTGGGTGATGGTAGGATGCTGCTCAGGGCTAGGGTCATACCTGCCTGGGCCACATAATCCGAGAGCTTCTCCATGTCTCTTTTGTGTAGTCCAGGGAGGTACTTCTTAGGTCATTCACACCTACATGTGCAGTGACACAGTTATACTTGTACTTGTTGTGGCATGACCTGAGTGCATGTGTTATGTGCTGGATTCTGGCATCTGATAGACAGCTGACTGTTACATTCTCCTTATTCAACCTAATGAGTGGGGCATCAGTGTGCCTCACTATCAAGTCACCTATTATTAGTGTATTGGGTAAGCTGTTTTGCCTTAGGGGCTTAGGTTGAGGTGCACACTGTGTAGGTGAGCTATGTGTCTTGAGGTTTGTGCTGTGTTGTGGTGGTTTAGTGCATTTCTGCCTTGAAGGTCTGTTCATGAGATGAAACTAAGCATAGAAAAGATGGTGGTAATGACAGCAAATTGGGGAACTCAGAAGAAACTGAGAGTAGAGATAAAAGGGAAGATAGTGGAACAGGTAAACAGTTTCAAGTACCTGGGTGGGGTGGTTGAGGAGAAGGGTAGTCTGAATGAAGAGGTCAAAGCTAGAATCAGAAGGGCTGTAGCCAACTGGCATAGAGTGTCAAGTGTAGTCTATGACAGAAGAATGTCAAAGAAGCTGAAAAGTAAGGTGTACAAGACAGTGACGTGACCAGTACAACTGTATGGTACAGAAACTTAGGCAGTAAAGGCAGAACAGTTGAATAAGCTAGAGGTGATGGAAATGAAGTGCCTGAGAAAGGTGGTAGGATGCACACTGTGGGACAGATGAAGAAATGAGGACACAAGAGAAGAAGCCAAAGTAGGTCCAATTGCAGAAAAGATCAAAGAGAACAGATTATGATGGTTTGGGCATGTGTGTCAAAAAGCTGAAGGCAATATGGTGAGGAAGATTCGGGACAGACAGAAAGAAGGTAAGAGGAAGCGAGGATGTCCAGCAAAGAGGTGGAGGGATTGTGTGAAAGATCTGTGAAAGTCAGGCATGAGTGTTGAAGAAGGCAGGAGTGTGGCACTGAATCGAGAGAGTTGGCAGCAGTTAGCATACCCCGACCACATGTAGAAAATAAAATGGGAAAAAGTGGGCTGATAATGATGATGATGAGATAATAGAGGATAACCGGGTATTGACCATAGTAGTACATGCCAAACATCTGTTTACACAGCGCATCTCTGAGAAACTCATTTGTGTGAATGATGGCAAATTGTTAGTGCATGTGACATTCCCACTTCACGAATACAACTTGAAGTTGAGAATTTGTTAGGAATATGTTATGTGAGAAAAAGATGACAGATACTATGCTGTTAATACTTTAGTTTATATTGTAAATCTTTTGTCTTAACTTTTATGACATGAGGAACTGTTGCTGCCCCCATTTGTGGTGAGTTAAGCAATGAGCAAATGTGGTTCTTTGCTTAAATGGAAAAAAACAGTAATATTTCTATTGCTTCACCTTCCTTCATGCAAACAGGCTAAGTGGCAATGCATGCCTCTCAGCACTCTGGACAGTACTGAGAGCTAAAAATACACACAATTCATACATTTCCCTGTCACATCAGGTTTAAGAGCAGTAAGCTCATGGGCTCTGCACAGATAACACAGGGTTCAAATCCAGCTCATTCACTCTTTTTTACAGATGGTGTCAGGATGTCATTAACTAAACAAAAGTGAACATTACTGTAAATGTGACAAACAATAACTACAGTAAAGTACGTGTCTTACACAATTTTTATTATTAATGCCTACCTCTATACAGTGGTATGAATATCAGCTGCTTTGCTGGCCTCACTGCAAATCAATGACAAGGGTTGGTACATGTTTTGAAAATGTTATGTCTAACTCAGCAGAAATGTTATTTTTGTATGGCCAATGTTGTCCATATATCCTGAAAAGTTTGCACAGCATGCTTTGTCACAGTAATGACAGTTTGCACATCATATTATATGAAGATTCCATTCATCATCGCATGAACATATCAAAAATAGAATCCTACAGATGATTTTGAAACATTGCACAATATACGAGAAATGACAAACTGTTGAATTAAGGTAATATGTTAGTATTAACCATCAGCACAATCAAGTCAGTCTGCAGACTCCATCCATCAACCTAAAAGATGCACACACGTACAGAGGGATTGGAGTGATGGGATGATGACATTGAGAGATGAATATACACCTATCAGCACTTTTCTAATGGCACAACAATGGTCATGAATTTGTTCAGTTGCCATTATTAACATTACATGCTGTGTAGCATGAAGTGAGTGGCATAAGGGTAGAGAAGGCTTAGCAGAGTGACATCAGGCTTATGACAAGCAGATCAAGGCTAGCTAAATATGGAAAATCATAACTTTTGCAAATTATAATATGTGGGAAGTTAAATATATCATACTCATATAACATCCCACTAAGAAGGGATGAGAGATGCATCTGGAATTAAACCCTTGAAACTCTTATTAAAACTCTTTATACCACTGATTTATGTCAACACTCCACAGAGTACATTTAGCAGTCTAAATAACTGTCAGAGTAAATGTTTCAAAGTGCTTCCTTTACTCTGGCTTAACTATATATTTCTTTAGCACAGTGAGTTTACGCAGCATTGTGTGGTGAAGATAACCAGATTAATGTGGCAGATGTCAAAATCTCTCCAGGTTTTGTCATATGATATGAAGAGCCATTCATCTCCACTCAGTACTGGTGTATGATGCCAAACTCTGTGCAAATGCAGAGGACAAAAAGTGAAGGCTTTATTAGGGGCCATTTCTGGCCATGTGTGTGGTGTGCAATTCCATTTTTTTTGACCAGATAAAAGGTGCGAAAATAGGGTAGATAGAGAAGTGGTGAAATAGGGAAGCAGGGGCGAGAACAAAGTTGAAGTAATAAAGGAATTTGCAGGATAGCATAACTACTTCTTTAACACTATAATGTGAAAGTGGACCGAAAATTGGATGAATTTGGACTGTCACCACAACACATATTCGTGGCAACAACACAATCATAAAAACTGTAAGCAATGGCACTGATGGTCAGTAAAGACTGGAAAGTGTAAAACGTAGCGTATTAAAAGTTTTATAGGTTCATAGGTTAATACTAGGCTATCTGCCCTAGGGCATTTATAAGCCTAGCCAGAGTGTGTTTGGCTTTCGCCACCCTTTTAGATTAGTTGACTGTGCCTCTGTATAGTAGGTCACAGTAGGTAGCCCTTTTAAGGTTAGTTTACTGTACCTCTCTCAAGCCAGGACACAGAAGAGATCCCAGGGGTAAATTTACAATCTCACATCCACTCGTCAAGATTTCTCTTGAAGACGGTCAGTGAGGGGCTCTGCCTAACATGGATTGGGATTTTGTTCCAGAGTGAGAGGAGCCTCTGGGATATGAATCTGTCTCTCCAGCTTGTTCTATTTATTTCTGTGCTGAGGTTCAAGTCCCTGGAGCGTGTAGCTCTAAGGGATTTGGATTTCCTGAGGTGGAGCATGTTCATTAATTCTGGGTTGGACATGGCTTTATACGTCAGACACAGATCGCTTCTGAGTAGGTGGTACGCAACTGAGTAGAGCTGGAGCTTCTTCAGCCAAACTGCATAGGGCATCTGTTTGAGTCCCTTGATCCTCTTGGTGAGGCACTTTTGGGGTCTTTCCAGTTGCTGCAGGTGTCGGGTAAGGTACATCCCAAATGGGGCATTGTATTCAATTATGGGCCTGATAAGGGATGAGTAGAGGGGCACAATGACCTCTCTTGATCAGGATGTGAACCCTTTCGTGATAAGGTGGGCTATATAGAAGGTCTTTCTAACCACTTTGGCAATGTGATTGTCAAAGGAGAGATTGCTATATACATGGGTCCCCAAGTCCCTAATTACTTCTTCCGTACTTAATGGATTACCACCTATGTGGTAATTTGTGGGCACTTTGTTTTTCCCAAAGGGGATGACTATGCACTTTTTGGCATTTAGCTTTAGGCCATGGCTCTGGCAACAGTTATCCGTCTCTGTGAGACCCTTTTGGAGGATGCTTGTGTCAGCTGGAGAGTCGATTATGGCACCCAGTTTGCAGTCATCTGCGAACTTGGTCAGCCATAGTCCACCCGTGTTAGCCTGTACCTCGGAGAAATATATACCGAACAAGAGAGATCCCAGGACTGAGCCTTGTGGGATGCCACTTGTAACTGATTTAGAGTCTGACATGGTACCTGCTATTCTGACCATGTGGTTTCTATCCCTGAGCCAGTTTGCAACCCATCTTGTGACATAGGGGTTGATATTTAAGTTGGTGAGCTTATTTATGATGCCCGAGTGGGGTATTGTCTCGAAGGCTTTTGCGAGGTCTAGGTAGGCTGTGTGGACTACCTATTCATCACTTTCTTCTCACCAGGACTTCATCAGAAAAAAAAATGGTAAAACCACTCAACAGAGTAACTTAAATATATCTCATACTGCCTATAATCAATCAATCAACCAATAAAAACCTGAAGTTAATCAAGAATTACCATAAAGTTAAAAAGACATACACAATTTAAAAAATGCACTTGTGTCATAAATAGAAAAAGAAACACATTTTTCAAAATACCATAAACTGTTAGCTTGTAAATAACAAAAGCATATAAACAAGTAAGCACAAATAGTCAAGCTTTCCTAATAGTTAATTTCCTGTTTCAAAAAACTTTAATGTTTATGGCATCATTTAATCCTGGCTTTTTATCAGCCCCCAATTTAATCTGTCAGGACGTTTCTCTCTGCTCCACAAAATTCTTAAAATCCCCTCCACTGGGGTCAACTTGAACAACTTCCAAAATGGGAAATAAAACTTTTTTGTATTTGTTGCATTCCTCAGAATGTTTGTATAAGGTGTTGTTTAAATCCTTAGCTTTAATACTGTACATGTGTTCTCTAATCCTTTCCATTAAAGTCTGAGTGGTCATCCCTACATAAAATGCCTAACATCCACTACAAAGTCAATGTATACTACTCCCCTGACCCTACAAGTTAAATGACCAGGTACCTTGATGGTGTATTTTAAATGAGCCAAACACACAAAGGGTCCCTCTAAGATGAACCTACAAAAACTACAATGGCCACATTTAAACATCCCCATTTGGTGAAAAATAGATGTTGGAACTCTTGTTGTGGAACTTCTTTCTAAAACGTTCTTGAGACTGTTGGTATTCCTATAAACAAAATTACATCTAGTTCTCAAAACTTTAGTTAGCTCACTGTTTCCCCTCAACAATCTTCCGATTTCTCTGAATGATCTGTCTTATGTCCCCACTGTCCACAGTCATGTCCAAATTTCAGACAGTGCCTGTTGTTAACAACCTAGTCTCCTTTGTATTATTAATAATAAATGGGTATTTCAAAATAGATGTTTAAAATTTTTCTCTTTTTACCAAAATATCTCTTTGCAAAGAATCAAGATACCCTTAATCGTAACCCCTATCTAGGAACATAGAAGTGATCCTGTGGAATTCATTCTTTAATTCCAACCACGAGGTAGTCATACGGCAAGCTCGTATGTATTGCCGCTTAGGGATATTCTTTTTAATAAAATAAGGATGCTTGCTTTTAAAATGCAGATACCCATTGCTAAAGGTATCTTTTCTATAGATCTTACTTTCAAATTGCCCATCTGACTCATTCCATTCAATGCTTACATCAAGGAAATTAACTTTGCTTCCACTGTCACTTTTGGCAAACTGCAAACATCCAGACTTGATATTTAAGTCACTAAGGAACTGTTCACTAGTGTTACAGTCTCCTTCTATGACAAAAATCAGGTCATCTACAAACCTGGCATAAAAAAAGTATGTTGTAAGTCAATTTCAGACTTGAAAGAATGTTGGATTCCCACCAAGCCATCACTATGTTAGCATATGATGGTGCAGCTGTGAAACCCATCACCACACCCTTACTTTGTTTAAAAAAACACCCGTCAAAAGTAAAATAATTATGCTCCAAAATAATCTCTAATAAACTACAAATTAAATTAATTTGCTCTTGGTCCATATTAGAACCTGAAGTAAGAAACTCTCTTACTGCCTCCACCCCTGCTGTTGAGGAATGCAGGTGAACAATGCCACAACATTGGTTGTCAGTATAAAATGTTTGCCTTATTGTAAGAAATGTTGGAGACAAAATTCCTAAATTTATCTAACAGATCCCAACAATCCTTTAAATATGAGGACAGACTTTGCACAACTGGATTCAAAAAAGAATCAATTACTAAGGCCAAACCCTGAGTAACTGAATGAGAGGCAAGCACAATTGGTCTGAAAGGAGGATTGGTCATACACTTATGAATTTTGAGAATACCAAATAGTATGCCGACCCTCGATTTCTCTACTAGACAAAAGTTGTACATTTTCACATCAATGACCTGGTTCATAAGTGGTTCGTATAAAAATACATTAATGTACTGAAAACTCTTGTGTATGTCCCTGACATTAACCTCAGCATATTCATTGAGGTTATTAAGTAGCTTAAACATAAATATCTTATATTGTTCTACTGTCATTACAATGATGTTACCCCCCTTGTCGCTCTTCATGTATCTTAAATCATTCCTGGAAATGAGCTCTTTTAGAGCTTGACGCTCAGAACTAGTTAAACTATCATACCATTTTTTCTTTTTTATATCTCTATCTAAATGACTACCAATATCCTGTGTGCATGATCAATTTAATATTATTAACTTGTCTGGAGTTACTTTGAGTTATTCCCAGTTGAAACTCTTGGGTTATGGCTTCAGTTTTGTACCTACAAAAAGAGCAGACTATTCTCGATCAATTATTGATTTAAAGCAATATGTTCATAAATTAAATTTGAATTATTTGTTAAAACAAATCAAATGTGACCAAATCTGTTTGTACAAACTTTAAAAGTTTTTGAAGAAGTTTACTATTTGGTATTCCCAAAATTCATAAGTGTATGACCGACCCTCCTTTCCGACCGATTGTGTCTGCCCCTCATTCAGTTACTGACGCTTTGGCCTTAGTAAATGATTCATTTTAGAATCCAGTAGTGCAAAGTCTGCCCTCATATTTTCTTATTTCTTAATTCATAGATTCTTGGGATCTCTTACATAAATTCAGTAATTTTTGTCTCCAACTTTTCTTACAATAAGGACAAACATTTTATACTGACAACCAATGTTGTGGCCTTGTTCACCTGCATTCCTCATCAGCAGGGGCTGGAAGCAGTAAAAGAGTTTCTTACTTCAGGTTCTAATTTGTATCAAGGTCAAATTAATTTAGTTTGTAGTTTATTAGAGATTATTTTGGAGCATAATTATTTTACTTTTGATGGGTGTTTTTTTAAACAATGTAAGGGTGTGGCGATGGGTTCCCCAGCCGCACCATCATATGCTAACATAGCGATGGCTTAGTGGGAATCCAACATTCTTTCAAGTTTGAAATCAACATACAGCTTACTTTTTTATGTCAAGTTTGTAGATTACCTGATTTTTGTCATAGAAGGGGACTGTAACACTAGTGAACAGTTCCTTAGTGACTTAAATAGCAAGTTTGGATATTTGCAGTTTGTCAAAAGTGACAGTGGAAGCAAAGTTAATTTCCTTGATGTAAGCATTGAATGGAATGAGTCAGATGGGCAATTTGAAAGTAAGATCTATAGAAAGGATACATTTAGCAATGGGTATCTGCATTTTAAAAGCAAGCATCCTTATTTTATTAAAAGGAATATTCCTAAGGGGCAATACATACGAGCTTGCCGTATGACTACCTCGTGATTGGAATTAAAGAATGAATTCCACAGGATCAGTTCTATGTTCCTAAATAGGGGTTACAATCAAGAGTATCTTGATTCTTTGCAAAGAGATATTTTGGTAAAATGAGAAAAATTTTATCCACCTATTTTGAAACACCCACTTATTATTAATGATACGAAGGAGACTAGGTTGTTAACAACAGGCACTGCCTGTAATTTGGACATAAATGTGGACAGTGGGGACGTAAGACAGATCATTCAGAGAAATTGCAAGATTGTTGAGGGAAACAGTGAGCTAACTAAGGTTTTGGGAACTAGACCTAATTTCATTTATAGGAATACAAACAGTCTCAAGAACGTTTTAGAAAGAAATTCCACAAAAAGAGTTCCAAAATCTGTTTTTCACCAAATGGGGATATTTAAATGTGGCTATTGTAGTTTTTGTAGGTTCATCTTAGAGGGACCCTTTGTGTGTTTGCCTCATTTAAAATGCACCATAAAGGTACCTGGTCATTTAACTTGTAGGGCCAGGGGAGTAGTATACATTGGACTTTGTAGCAGATGTGAGGCATTTTATGTAGGGATGACCACTCAGACTTTAATGGAAAGGATTAGAGAACACATGTACAGTATTAAAACTAAGGATGTAAACAATGTCTTATACAAACATTCTGAGGAATGTAACAAATACAAATTTTTTTTTTCCATTTTGGAAGTTGTTCAAGTTGACCCCAGTGGAGGGGATTTTAAGAATTTTGTGGAGCAGAGACAAACATCCTGGCCCATTAAATTGGGGGCCGATAAAAATCCAGGATTAAATGGTGCTATAAACAAATTTTTTTTGAAACATAGGAAATTAACTATTAGGAAAGCTTGACTATTTGTGCTTACTTGTTTATATACCTTTGTTATTTACAAGCTGTTTATGGTATTTTGAAAATTTTATTTCTTTTTCTTTTTATGACACAAGTGCATTTTTAAATTGTGTATGTTATTTTAAATTTATGGTAATTCTTGATTAACTTCAGGTTTTTATTGGTTGATTGATTAATTATAGGCAGTATGAGATATATTTAAGTTAATCTGTTGAGTGTTTTTACTGTTTTTTTCTGATGAAGTCCTGGTGAGACGAAAGCGGTGAATAAAACATTTAATAAGCTACATTTTACATGTTCCAGTCTTTATTGACCATCAGTACCATTGCTTACAGTTTTCATTGTTGATTTTTTGCTTTGGTTTCACATTTTACTAACAACACAATCATGTTATATAACCAATTGCATGAAATCAAGTGTGTTGAGAAGACACATATGCAATGTAGAGAGCTATGTATCAGGCAATTTTTTTTGTGAGACAGCTGCACCCTTTTTTTTTTTTTTTTGGATTTCAAGAAGATTGGAATGTTGTTAAAGGGACATAGGAATGTCAGGGTTAGGTTGGCAGGGTACATGAGGAAGCAGATATAGATAAGCAGGATAAACAATACAGACACAGGGATGGTAATTGACACAAAAGATTGGTGGACACCATGATTGCGGATAGGTAGGGGACATTGGAGGCACATGCCCGTCAAGCATGAGAACAGTGAAAATCTAATCTTTGCCCTCAGTACTGTCATCACTCTCTCCTTTCTTGGCTCCCTGTGGGATTGCTTGATGTGGGGGTCTTTTTTGCATTCTAAGGAGCAACTCCTCCAAACAGCTGATGCGGGCACCAATGCTAGTTTCAAATACCTCATGCACCATCTCTGGCAGCTCCTAGTGGGTGATGTAATCCCTACCTCCACCAATACTCCCAAAGGGTATCAATGCACCAACAGCCAGGGCAATGCTACGTGATGTGGATGGGCCAGGTGGTGCAGGGGCTGCAGAGACATTTCTGCCAGGTTGTGTATCAGAGGTGCTAGGATTTGATGTTGTAGCTGGTGGAGGGTTGACAGACTGAGCTGCAGTGGTTGTCCTACCTCCCTGTGTTGATTTTAGGCAGAAAAGTATGACATCATAACTGCGTGTTCACACACACACACACACACACACACACACACACACATATATATATATATATATATATATATATATATATATATATATATATAGGAGCGCTACAGAATCCTGAAAGTCCAAAATCCTGAAGCCCAATATCCTGAAAGTTCAAAATACTGAAAACTCAAAATCCTGAAAACACATAGGATACCAACACTCACTATATTCCAGCACAAGTACATACAGTAACAAATAAAACACAAAACTATATTAATGTTCTCAAAGTATAAGCAGGGGGGCAAGCCGCCCTCTCACCCCATGTGGGGGGCTGCACCCCCACACCCCCTGCTACTTAAATATATCAACTCCGAGAATGCACTTAAGTGCAATCTTGGAGTTGATATATTTAAGTAGCAGTGGGTGTGGGGGGTGCAGGGGGGCTTGCACCCCTGCATATAGTTGAAGGGTAATTATGTTTCTCTATGTATTTGTGCTGGAATATAGTGAGTGTTGGTATCCTGTGTGTTTTTAGGATTTTGAGTTTTCAGTATTTTGAGTTTTCAGTACTTTGAACTTTCAAGATATTGGGCTTCAGGATTTTGGGCTTTCAGGATTCTGTAGCGCTCCTATATATATATATATATATATATATATATATATATATATATATATATATATATATAGGAGCGCTACAGAATATATATAAAGAGGGTTGGGGTGGCGTGACAAAAAAAAAAAGAAAACAGATGCTTAGAAGCATTATATTTTGCATAAATTCTTTATTACAATAAATATATATTTTTAATTATATTAACTATACAGCTTTCCAAATCCAAAACTGGATTGTAACTTTTAACAAGAAATCCTTGCAATATGCAGATACTACATATAGGCTTTTAAATACAATACAGATTAAGTTAACAACATATAATTAAAGCTAATTTTGCTGGAATTAAAATGAAAAAAATGATAATTTTGCAATTATAATGTATTTGTTAACCCACCAAATCTAAATACACTAGTACGCTTGTCTTTTCAATTACCAAGAGCTACAGAAGAAGGCATGCATGCTTGTTTTTGCAGTTAAGATCTGCATTCTTAAGCTGATAATAATGTATGGATGAACAATAATTTTAATACAGTCATGTTCATTTGTGCTGCATACTTCTTCTCTTTCTGATTCTTTCTAATCTTTCAGCATGCACCTCCCTGTTTGCAAAAATTTCCTGCTATAACATTAAGGAGTGAAAAAGAGACATGCAAGCATTATGCGTACCAGTCTTGGCTATCCACAGCTTCCATTTCATTAAAGTTGCTTTATCTATATACTTACACACTTTGGGATATTAGCAATCCTAAACTCATCCAGCAATTGTTTGAGTTGTGCCTGCTTACTCCATCTCAGGTCATTATAATGGTGCTTTTTATTGTTCCCCAGTGCATGGCATACCAGTAGCAGTAGAGGCAGTCTTGGCCATATTATTTCATGTATCAGCATTATACCAAAACCCTGTATAGTCCCCCAGCAGCAGCCTATAGCTGTAGCACTTTACAAGGAGTGCAATCAATATTTTTGACTTCTCCACATCCCACCTTTGAGCCCTAAATTGGGCACAATCCTTCCCAGCTCCTGCCATGTCTGCACAGGTTCTCCAAGAATAGTTAAAGTATTTTCTCACCAATTCATAATACTACATTTTATGGCTTGTGCCCAAACGTGCACAACCATGCCAAATGCATTTGTGAGATGGTGTGCAGAGAACAACATTGCCAAATAAAGAGGAAGGCAGTTTATGAAATATAAAGGATAATGTGGCAGTTGTCATTAATTTATGGCATGTGTGCTGCTAGACCTGACGATAATTTGTCCAGTGGTCAACATTGATATGTTTAATGACTTGGCTTTTAAGACCTGAATTTGGGGAGATCAGTTGCATGACTTGACATATATTTTGTGGGACCTTATACATTGAAAAAAGTAATTTGTACAATGTGGGATTCAGACCTATATTAAAAAGAGAATACATATATTTCCACAGTGGTGTTTTTTCCTCATTGCCACAGAAGTGTTGACCAAACATGGTCATTAATAATATATACCTTAAAGAGTGTGTGATGCTATACTTCAATTAACCAAGTATGCATATGATATGACAAGGTCCTAGTTTATGCATTCTCTGGTGTGATGCTAGAGTAATGTGTGACAATATACTGGAATGCATACACTTGTAGTGCTTTCAGAGTAGATTTTTGACTTCTGGTTTGGAGCACACAATATATTTTGTTTTACAGCTATACTTGTGTTATGGGAGTTGTGTAGATGACTGACAGTGAACGATGAAGTCCACCACAGGCCTGAAAATACATTTATAATTACAGAACCATATCTGTCATGCCACACCAGTTGCACATATAATACATATGATACCATGTTTATGCTCAATTAACCTGCTATACAGAATTATTTTATGTATAATTATCTTTATATTATTATTTTGTTAAAAATTACAGTTAAATAGTGTGCTGGATTAGAACCCTGTCTCACCTGTGTTCTGACAATGAACATGTGGTGCCACACTGAAAGATGGGCAGAAAATATATTTTTTTACACTCAGTACTGTCCAAAGTGCTGATGGCCATGCATCACCGCTTAGCCTGTTTCCAAAATGGAAGGTGAAGCACATAAAAATGCATCAGTTTTTTTTACCAAATACATTGTAATGTTTCTTGCTTTTTCTTCAGCAGTGAACCATGTTTGTACAAAGGTGAGCAATGTGCAAATAACAGGCAAAAGTGAATATAGACTATTTCTGTTAATACTCATTATGATCTTTCATCAATTAAAAAGGTACTGTGGAACTTGAACCACGATCTACATATGTTATCCATTGTTTATGTCAGTGTCTTTACATGCTGGTCTAAACACACACTTGGGTCACAGGTGTAATTTCTGCTGTCATTATCAACCAAGGTGCTGACCGCCATGCGATGCTGCTAAGCATAATTGTGCTTCCTAAGGCAACTGACATTAATTTTTAAATGTTTATACATTTAACCATTTATGAGCTAAGTCACGCAGCACACAAATGTTAAAAAACAAATATAAAAAATACAGTTAAACATGTTAAAGAATTACACAGCTTTGGATATGAACTATAATGAAATTACAAAACAGAAATGGAGTGTGTTATCTCTGTTTGCCAAAGACACAGCTTTGCGATAGTAATCAAATCATGTGCATAAAAGCAATTCACATTTCCTCTTCAGCATTATTAACAGGACATATATTTGGACAGTCTAAGTTGGTTGTACATGTATGACTTACATATTTAGTGCAATGAGTGATCATACAACCATTTATGAATATGTTTACACAAATGCAGCTCTGTCTTCTTTTTGTATTGTGTTCATTTTTCATTTCTCTCTGATGTAACCTCAGACATGCAGTCTATAGTGATTTTCTGTAACGTTCCTTTACATGTGTGGCAATATACCTGACACTGAACAATAGTTTTCAGCAAAAGCATGAGAGTTTTGATATTATTGATCAAAAATGATAAACATGTGGTGTTTTGCTTCATTTAAAAACTTGTTGAAGTGATTTCCACACTCTGTCAGTGCATCCTCACTGACACACCCTCTGCAGTGAAGACTGAATTGCTGCTGTGTTTTTCTTCTCTTTCTCACTAATCATTCATTGCAAGGCATTAGCAGCTAACAATAGTGTAGAGCTTGCATTATGTTTACATCTGTATCACAAAGTCAAAAGTTTGGTATTCAACAATTCTAATGAGTTCACACCTCACTTGCATCTTAACAGAGTTCAGAGGGCTAAGTCTACATTGCAAAAAGATAACCACATAGCTAGGGAACTTGATGACAAGGAGACTTATTTATTTGGACAAGACAGAATATTGATATTACACTAAAGGTGATTTATCTGCAGAGAAGGCTTATAATTTGGCTAAGGTATGCTTCTATTATTCAAGTACATTCTAAATTTTGTAAAATGTTACTAATGTATTTATATATCCAGCAGACAATGGAACTTTTATCTGTATGAACTTCTTATACTTCGCTGTTAGCTTAGGCATTTTTGGCAGGCCTTTACATTCTATATATAGGCAGGATATACTTTCAGCACAACTATTATTTTTATTTTTAAAATTTGATTTTACACTATTCTATGTTATTTGAGAGAAAAGTAATGTAGGTGTCTCTGGCACTGTTGTTATGCTTCTGGGATAGCCCAGGGCAATCTCCACTGGAGTGGTGGGAATAGGAATTGGCATTCATAAATTGATTTTTCTGTTGTGAATGTGTACACATTCTGATAATTGTGTGGAAAGAATATATACAATTAATTATGTTGAATCCCTTGTTTTGTATAAGCTTTCACTTGTTTAGTGTTTTGTGGGTGGGGGAGCCAACTACTCTATCATTCTATGGTCCAAGAAGAAAAGTGTGTTTCATGTGCTTTTCTGTTGAAAATCTGTATGTATCCAGATATTTCTGGGGGAAACATATGTACCTTGCTTCTGTGGTATTCCTTTGTTTGTACAAACCTTTTTATTTGTGTGTGAGGGAAAGGTGGGATAACCAACTAATCTTCAGTTGTACTAAACAAAAAAGTATGTTTCAAGTGTTTAATGATGACAGAAGGGTACACAGGCTGATTATTTTTTGTAAGTAATACATTCGTTTTCAGATAGCTATCTGTTTTATGCTTTTCTGTTTTATGTCATACAGGATTATGGCACCCAAACCTACAAATCCATGTAAAACCCCATTCAGTGACAGA
The DNA here is from genome assembly GCF_019279795.1 of Protopterus annectens. Lineage (NCBI taxonomy): Eukaryota > Metazoa > Chordata > Ceratodontiformes > Protopteridae > Protopterus > Protopterus annectens. Next base: position 1,884,695,922 of record NC_056728.1, on the reverse strand, counting down.
ATATGAGGTGATAATACAGGCTCTGAGGTGCCACTGAACTTTTCTGCTTGAGAGAGGACATAGTGATATGGCTGCCAGAATGGAGATGTGGAACCAGTAAGTGAACAATTTCAACAGAGTGGGAGGTCATATCAGAAATCATGATCAGGTGTGGCATCAGGCCACTGATATGTTTTCATCAGCACAGAGGAGGGTAGCTGCAGTTGCCCAAGAACAGCTGGCTATGGGGAGTTGTCCTGCTACTGAGCCACCATGAACACCAAATGAGGAGTTCCTGTCCACTGTCAGAGATCCAGGCAGCTCAGTGGAGACTGCACACTGTGAGCTTGATGTTGATGCTGATGTGCCTGGGAGGACAAGTGTGTCCCAAGAGCACCTTACAGGTAAATGTACATATAGTCATTTTTATATTTGGGTGTAGAATAAAATATATAATTTGGCTACTACTTCTGTGATTTTTTTTTGTATCTGTAGCCATTGATAATTAATAGAGTTATACAAGAGAGTTTTTTAGTACACATGGATGTGGGTGAATGTCTTAGGCAAATTTCAGTTTCAGCTATTTCTTGCAGGAAATATAGGTGATTGTGTATTCAGTGTCCCCGTGTTGTTTCCATTCTGATGCTTAATTGCTGTCCTTTCTTTGCTTCATTTCTTCCAGGACCATCTTCCCTGCAAAGTGTGGAGGTATCTGTACATGGTAAGCAAACATGTTTATTAGCTTATTACTAAGCATTATTTACATATATAGTTATATGTATGTGTGAGGTGGGTGAAATAAGTGTCTGTATTGATGTACCACCTGTGATTGTGTAACCAATGTTACTTTTTTATCATCTTTATTGGTTTAATATTTAGTGTGGTAGTAATTTCATTCCTGTGTTTGTTGCTTATCACAAGTGATCATGACAGTGAAAGTAAAGGACTCTTACCACATGATGTTGGAGTAACTGTAGGCTTTGATGGTGGTGGTGGCCACATGGATGCACAGTCATGGGGTACAGAGGTTGAATCTGACACTGAGGTTGTGACTCACACATCCACTGCATTCCCTTTAGACAGTATGCCTACATATACCCATTCCATTGATCCCTCCAATATTGGACAGGTTGAGGGTGACACACTTGATTAGGGTAGTTGATACTGCAGCTTCAATGCCAGTTGACTCTGTAGCCAAAGTGTGAGTCAGATGCCATGTAGGAGAGCTGCAAGGAGTGCTTGGAGGAGGCCTGTTGTCCACCCTCTACCTGATGCTGGTGTGTCATTATGTGCTACTCAACATATGTTTAGGACCACACATTCAGCATGATTCCCTTAGCATTACACACAATGTGGCAGTTAATGGGATAAAAGTCCTTTCTGTTTATGTAGACCCTTCATTGTTCCCTGTGTGGTCCTTTGATCTCAATGTGCATGCAGTCTATGACACCCAAGAATTCAGGGGTGTGTGTTATGGGGCAGAAATCCTGCATAGTTGTTGGTCTGTCCTCGGGGGTGTGAGGAAAATATATACAGTCACTGGCATGCTGTAGCACAGCATTAAGGAACTGATATAGGATCCTAGGTGCTGTTGCGTGTGGCACCTCCAGCATGTCCCTTGTTGGTCTCTGGAAGGTTCTTGTTACTAAAATTCTGAGTGCTACACATAAATTAATCTCCACAATATTGGTTCCACTAGGTTTGACCCTATTCTAAGATGAGGATGACAGAAGCAGTAGAGTTCCTGGAATGCGTCTCTATCTGCTTTGTAGTGCTCTACTATTTCCACCTCATGCAGACCACGAAAAAGTTAAATGGGGTTTAAACACACTTCTCCTTCTTGCCCAAGGTCTATCAGCAGCAGCAGCAGCATAGGCTTGAGCCTGTTGTACATATACATGCAAAAGAGCAACAGCAGCCCCTAAACTTCTTTCCGTCTAGTATAGTTTCCATGACTGTATTTCAATAGCTTCTTAAATAGCTCTGCTATTTTTGGATTGGTTGATTAGCATACAATTCAGCTGCTTACACTGCAATTAGCATGCCATGGTGTTTATCACATTTGTGCAGCTCTACACACCATATAGAACCATTTACTGAATATAAATTGGCACACTACCATGTGCGCACATAGTTTTAGTGAGACATGTAGGGTTATTGAATCCAGCAAATGCTCTTTCAATATTCTTTTTATATGGCATATTTCCCTTATTTAGTACAGTCTCCATAGAAATCCTGATGTGCTACAATATCAGCACACCACTTTTTCCTTACTTTAATGGCTTTTATAACTTCTTCTTGTGAATTTTCCAGTAGCTTTATATGATAATATTGTTTCATTACATTATTACACCACGTCTCTCTATTCTTCTCTATATCATCGATTTTTGGTTTTCATGGTAGTATTTTTTTGATAATTTTTAATTTCTTAATTTATATCAATGTTATCTCTCTCTTAGTCTCACCATCTCCCAATTTTGTTTTGTAATTATAGTTAAATAATTTTGCTACTAATTTCTCACTCTCTTCACTTACCCATTTAAAAACTATATACATCCTTAAAGAAGCAGAAAAAAAAAAACAAGTAGCTTTAATAAACCCCATCACCCTTCATCTTCACTCATATACAACACTACTCTTTTCACTGGGTTTAATCTTGAATCCCATATGAAGGAAAACACTAAGTGCACAATTTATTTTTCATGTATTTCTCAAATCATATAAGCATTTTTGTTATATGCTATTTTTCCTTTAAAACAGAATTCACTAGATAAACGTTTTTCTTAAATGCTAACCTGTAAGTCCTCCACATAAGACATATTTCTTTCATTTATTTTATCAAACTCTCCTATTGTCTCATAACTACATAATTTTCCCCAAATTTTATTCCTAACAAAGGTACTGTATTAATTGAAAACCACACTCCTGCAATTTTCACATCACACAAACCCTTACTTCTATCTTTATTTGAGGTCATTCCCATTTCCTTTAAACATTCACTCAGATAAATGAACATTTCTCTGATCCATATGTTATTCATAGCAACCACAACTATATCTGCATATGTCAAAACTGCTGGAAACACCACTTCCTTTTGTATCATATATCTAGCATCTTTCATTTTACAGTATATACACATGCATCCATTCTCAACCCTTTTTCCTATTTTGCACATGAGTCAAGATATCACTTCAGCAGTGACAATCATCTTGAGCCAAGGTTTACATTGCCAGGTGGCTAGCCCGGCCACAGTAGTCCATTCGTACCACTCACTGGTACACACATTCTCACCTGCAGTCAATTTAGCATATCCAAGTCACCTACTGCATGTCTTTGGAATGTAGGAGGAAACCAGAGCACCTGGAGCAAACCCATGTTACTGCAGGGGGGACATGCAGACTCTGCACAGAAAGCCACCCAGCTGAGAATTGAATTGGAGAACCTCTTGCTGTGAGGCAATAACACTAACCACTGCATACATATGCACACACACACACACACACACACACACACACACACACACACACACACACACACACACACACACACACACACACACACACACACACACACACACACACACACACACACACACACACACACATATATATATATATATATATATATATATATATATATATATACATTTATTTATTTATATATATATTTTTTTTTCGAAAAAGCTCACCAATGCACCCCTACAAACCATACAGACCACACAGGAACCCACCCGTGTGGTCTATGCGTATGCTGCCAACATATCAACGTAACCACCCAACTTCCCACCCACCTTAGTAGCACCCCTTACTTTTTCAAAGAAGAATTTGACTGCAACAGCCAAGAAGTAGTCTACCTGGGCTGCTGCACCCATTGCAAAGCTTTTTACGTTGGCATGACCTCCCGCAAGCTGAGCGACCGAATCAAGGAGCACCTCCAAGCCATAAGGAGACATGACTATACTAATGCCATTGCGAGACATGCACACACCTGCAAAATGCCCCCAAGCTTCAAGTTCCTAGTGCTAGAAAAAGTTTCAAACTTTAGCGTGGGCTGCAACACGACACTAGAAGTCCGTGAACTAAATTGGCAAATCCGACTTAAAGCTGACACTGCCCTAGGTCTCAATGGTAGTCTGAACATAAAAAGCCTCCTGAAATTGTAGAGATAGCCAATCAGGAGACTCGCTGCCTACAGTTTCTCTAAGCACGTACCACTTAGCTAGTATATATACTAGAGCATGGAATGTTGTTGCACAGATTTCTGAACAAGTTCACTGCTATTTTTTGTAAAATAAAAATAAGCGAACGAAAGCGCTCAAATCTGACCTACGGCTCGTGTCTCTTTCTTCCTGTCTACAAAGACCACCCAGGAAAAGCTTACCTCCTTCGTATTAGTGCCTTTACCTTTACCTGGTGATAGTGCTGTTTGTTGTGATATATACATACATATATATATATATATATATATATATATATATATATATATATATATATATACACTATAAGTTACTTTATTCACCATCACATTCATTACTAATGCAAACAAAATTCCACCCATGGGACATCATTGTCTTATACTACAATTCATGCATATTTCCTTACTCATCAACCCATTCACTAACACTCTCACTCTATTATTTTGATATTCTGTTATACATTATCCCTTTTTTCTATAATCTTTTCCATAATTTTCCATAACATCCCACAAATCATGATGTCTTACTGTATAAATTGCCTTACTAATGTCAACTACCATAAGTTACTTATATCATCCACAATTTATCAAACCACCAATAATAATTCTTGACATCCCTTCACTTTTATACAATATACACTTTCTTCTATAATGCCCTTCATCCTTCCTTCCATTCTCCTCTGTATTATTCTCATAAAAATATTAGAATATGTATTATTTAATGTGATAGGTCTTTATTTTTTATTTCATTCTTTTCATATTTTTCCATATAATATTTAATATCCTATTATATAACTCTTCATAAACAAACAATTCCTTCAACCATTCATTTAAAAAAATTACAAAACACTCTCCCCCGGATTCACTAATCTTCTATGCAGGACTAGAGTAGTCCTGCACGGAAGCGCCTGTGTAGGAGGAGGACAGCAGCGAGCCATGCATGTTAATGAAGGCATGCTGCCTGACCTCCCAGGCTTGCATAGAGCGTGTACGAGTGCAGGGGCCATGTCTAAGAACAGAACTCTCAGAATAAACACTCCCCTGCAAAGTTGAACAGCAGAAAGTGGAAATAAATGAGTGAGACCGCTCAAAGGTGTCCGCATATCCCCACCGACAGTCCCCCATGTGTACAACAGCAACAGGACATAAAAATTAAAAGAAGAAACCCCTATATTGTTTTTTAAAACTCCGAGTACAGCTAACCGTAGGTGAGTGGGTTTGTCCATTGCTTAGCTATGGTTAAAACTGCTTAAAAGGCTGAAGAGGATAACAAGGAAGATATATGTAAATGAAGAAGCACAGCAATAGTGTAGGGGGCACAGCATTCGCCTAATGAGCAGGCATTCCCAGTTCGAGTCACACTGCAGCACAGTCTATTTTACATGGCAAAGTATGGTATAACCAGTATTTGTATTGCAAAATCCATTAAATAACATATAGTTATGAAATGGAGTACTGCAGGAAATGCACATGTGAAGAGTCAGTATCATAATGAATAAGGCAGGTGTAAGCACAGATAAGCAGTTGTAAGCACTAGTAAGCGTGTTTAAGTGCATTTGCATGGGGGTAAGCACTGCCTACACAGATTAAGCAAAGAAGAAGCTAACTGGGTGTAAGAAACTGTGACCAGAAGTTAGCAGTGTTTACCTCTGCACAAACCCGCTTACAACTGCTTTAAAGTGCCTGAATCACTCTGTAGCCAATGGCCGGTGTTCTGCCCAGCAACTAAATAAACAGCTTTTGCAAGGCTCGAACCCAGGACCATGCACACCATACACAAAATGCTTTACCACTAAGCCACGCCAGATGTGCATAAAATATTATGTTTTCAGAAACATAACATCCAGCCCAGTCATGCAACAGTACATAGAATGTATACCTACATCCAGATGTATATGTGTGTGTAAATATATTACTATCTAAACGGATACAACATATGTATATATGTAGTTACACACACACACACACACACACACACATATATATATATATATATATATATATATATATATATATATATATATATATATATATATATCCAGAAATATATACATATATATACAAATATATGAACATATATACATGCAAATGCTGACATCTACACATATATATGTCAACACCTGTATGTCCACATATACACAGCAAGTTACATATATGTACGCAGATATATATCTCTGTAGGTATATACAGACATAGTTATAAATATGTTAGCAAATATATATACCCATATAGGTATATATGGCCAGACATCTGTAGATAGCACTGGTAGATTAACAGAAACATATATGTCCACATGCACCATTAATGGAGTTGAGAGGCCCCAAACAATATATGTCTCGTACGAATTGGCATACTCCCCCAGCCAAACACATCTACCCTGCAATACACTACCAAGTTCATTTTATTGTATGTGTTTCATTTAAATAGGGATTTAAATTAGTCCCCTTTTATGTTTCACATGTTTATATCACATTCCCCTCTCCCCTACCCACTAGCTGGGCTGACCAGTACAGGCCCATCCACCCCAGGCCATTCTTGACCCATACATTCATTACCCCCAGTTCCACTCCCCCTCCCGCTGCACACACCCAGCCACCATCCCTTCCCTGGTTACTGGCCTGTAGCTACCACACCACCATTCATTGCCCACCCTCCACCCCTCCCACCTCAGGACTCCTCCTGTAAGTTGTCCCGACCCAAGTATCCTAGGTCTACCACATGCTGTAGTCCATGCACATAGCCATGCATACCTATGCAGCCATGGTTTTAGAGGAAAGCATAATACCCAATTTCTAGGTTGTCCCGCATGGGACGAATGTTTCCATGGTAATAACAATAGACTTCATTTGTGACTTTGTTTACACAAATGGTTTTATTTGTATGTATCGCAAAGCATACATGGCACACAAAGTTGTCCAGAATGCACACGAATCCTAATATGACTGTCTAAGTCAGGTATATGGGAAACACACAGGTTTAAGCCTATTTGTGCATGGGCAAGCACTGCCTACACAGATTAAGCAGTTTAGAAGCTAACTTTGTGTAAGACACTGTAACCGGAAGATAGCAATGCTTACCTCCGTGCAAACCCGAGTATAACTGCTTTAAACTGCCTTAAGCACTCTGTATCCAATGGCCAGTGTTCTGCCCAGCAACAAAATAAAGAAAGTCCCGCAATGCTCAAACCCAGGTCCCTGCATACCATAGTCAATACAATTAACCACTATGCCACCACCGATATACATAACCTTGACCTTTCCACAAACATAGTATCCAGTAATACCAGTCAACATTATAGGACACGTAGCTACATATGTAGATGTACGTGTGTGTGTGTATATATATATATATATATATATATATATATATATATAGAGAGAGATATATATATATATATATATATATATATATATATATATATATATATATATCCATAACTAAATAGATATATACCTCTCCCTCTCTGTAGTACATATGTAGTACATATGTATATATATATACGTGTGTGTGTGTGTGTGCGTATACACAGATATATATATATATATATATATATATATATATATATATATATATATATATATATATAGGTCCACCTGACATGGTCGACAGTTCATATGGTCGACAGTTTATTTGGTCGACAGTTCATTTGATCGACAAGCATTTTAGGTGGGGGGCTTCACACCCCCCTAACTATATATATCAACTCCAGGGTTGCACAACATTGGGGAAGGGGGCAAATCTGCTTGTCGACCAAATGAGTGTTGATCATATGAACTGTTGACCATGTGAAGGGGACCCATATATATATATATATATATATATATATATATATATATATATATATATATATATATATATATATATATGATATGATACAGTACATAAGAATGACATATGATCACAGGCACCACCAATATGGGTGAGGGGCCCAATCAACATACATGTAATACATACCATTACCCTCCAGCCAAACAGGGGAAACATACAAACAAACACACAAACAAAGTAAACAATCCACTGCTCCCCAAACCACAGGCAGGACACAACCAGTGGGGGAAACACTGTGGACCTGCTAAGTCTAATCTAGAAACACAGACAGGAACGTCCCTTGTGGGACAACCCCAAAATTACTGGGTGATTGGAGTCTCATCTGTACAATGACTTATCAAGGCAGGGTGCATATGTACTTGGACTACAAGGTTGGGAAAGCCTGATGACCCATGGGTCGAGACAACGTACGAGATGGGTCCTGAGAAGTGGAGAGTGGGAAGTGTGTAGTGGTGTGGTTAGACCCGACCTGCACCCAGAGTAAGGATGAGTGCTGTAGAGGAGTGGCGGGGGGGAACTATGGGTATGAAATTATGGGTCGAGGTGTGCAGGTGTTGGCTGTAGCGGTTCTAATCGGACCGCCTCATGGATGTATGCAATAGTGTGAATTGGGCAGAGCTGTCGCCTAACGAGCAGCCATTCCTGGTACAATTCCTACTGCAGCACAGTCTATTTTACATGTCAACGTATGGTATAACCAGGTGTGTTGTTGCAAAACCCACTAAATAACACCAAAAAACACATTGTCGCAACACCTCACTGTAGGTATGTAAGCCAATCTAATTGGCAGCACAACTTATTATTGTTGTCCTCACCCCCACCCAGGGGTGTCAGTGTCCAACTCTACCTCAAAATTCAGTGTATATGCACAGCTGTTGCTGTAGAAGAAATGGCCAGCTGTGGACCTTCCCTTCAGCCTTCCTGCACATCCCTGGCTATTTCCCCTACTATCCTTCCCTCTTTGTGCCCCTTTAACACCACTTACCTATCAACCCCTTTTTCATTTCTATTAATGTTTAAAGTTACAAGTAGGTGACACCCTCTTCTCCAACTATATTGGCAGAATCTGGAATTCCCTACCCACATGTATTACCTCAGCTGTCTCAAAGGACACATGTAAATAACACTTGAAGGAACACCTCAAGCACACTTGGATCAGCACATGCTCACCACCTGGCTAAATCCTCCCCTCACCTTACACTTTATACACCTACATCAACTAGTGAAACTGACACCTCATGTCCTGCCTCGCATACAAATCCCAACATCCTTCAAGCCTTCCCTATTGCTCCCCTACCAAGTATTCCAACAGCCTACTATACAGTTACAATGTCTCCCCCTCTATCTACCTACCTACTCCTTCACTATTCTCTTCTACTCTAACACACAGGTATGGCATGACTAAACCTAACCCGAATACCTGAGTGTAACCTATCCAGAACTGTTAAACTGGAATCCCACTTCACCTTAAACTGACCTTTGTCAACAGTCATACCTGACATGTAAACCTGACCTAAGCATGTATAATACCGACATGTTAACGAAAACTAAGCATGAAGAATGTGTTAAGTAGCTATGTTAAGTCTGTTACTCTCTATGAATGTGAACACCTCTGTATTAGTTGTAATGAGTAGCTGGGATTTACTGTGAAGCTCTATACCCTAGGCCACTGCTGAAAACGGACAAGCATCCAGTCGGATTGTCCTGGTCAACAAATGTAAAATAAATACATAAAGTAGTGTGGGGGTAAGTGGGAGTAAGTGGGTTTAAGCCTGTTTGGGCGGTGTTAAGCAATGCCCACACTGGTTAAGCAATGTAGAAGCTAACTCAGTGTAAGACACCATAACCGGAGGTCAGCAATGCTGACCCTCGCGCAAACCAGAGCATACTCACTTACAATTGTTGAAAAGTGCCTTAGTCACTCTTTAGCCAACAGCTCTCATTGTGCCCAGTAACAAAATAATCTGCACTCCCAGGTTGCAACCCCTAGACCCTGCACACTATAGTAAAAGTGCATTACTACTAAGCCATGGCAGATACAAACATAGCTGCTGTTATCACAAACATATCATCCAGCACAGTCATTCAACAGTATAGGAAATGTATGTAAGTATGTAGACTAATACCTGCAAACATGTGTGCATTGCTGAATCACAGTATTCCGAGCAGTCTATGTGTATCAAAGAACAGTGCCTGTCCAATCATACTGTGAGAACAATAGTCTTGCATAATACTGAAGAGAATAATAAAAAATGGTGCACGCCGTGGGGGGTGTGCTTCATGCACAGAATGTCACACCTGGGGCATCGGTTCAGCAGAACCGGGAGTTGAGGCTGGCCAGGTATATGAGTCAACTGCTGCTTCTCAAACCCCTGGCAGGATGCTACCAGTTGGAGAAACAGTGTAGACCAGCTAAGTCTAATCTTAACACAACAACAGGTCCGTCCCTGGTGGGACGAACCACAAATTGTGAGTAGCATCGATATCTGCACCATTATCAGAGTACCATCACGGCAAGGCTCATACGTACGTGGACTGAATGGATGAAGAACCTGCAGAAGCTTGGGTTGAGACAGTATACTGGAGGAGTACTGAGACATGCAGAGAGGGCAATGTGTGGAGGTGTGGTATGGCTGGGCTAGCAACTGGAGAATGGATGGATGCTGTGCATGTGGAGCTTGGGGGCCGGGGGAAGGAACCATGGGTATGACATTATGGTATAAATATGCAAATGAAGCAGAACAGCAACAGTGTAGTGGGCAGAGCATCCGCCCAATGAGCAGGCATTCCCAGTTCGAGTCCCAGTATAGCACAGTCGATTTTACATGGCAAAGCACGTTATCAATAGTTTTGTTGCAAAACCCACTAAATAGCATATATATATGAACTGGAGTACCACAAGAAATGCACATGTGAAGTATCAGTGTCAGACTGAATAAGACACTAGCAAGCAGATGTAAGCACAAATAAGCAATAGTAAGCATATATACGCACTAGTAAGTGTGCTTAAGGCCTTACAACTGCTTTAAAATGCCTTAATCACTCTGTATCCAACGGGCCTTTGTCAGCCCAGCAACAGAATAAACAGCCATGCAGGTCACGAACCCTGGACTCTATACACCATAGTCCCAGTAGCAATCCTCCAAGCCATCACAGAAGTGCAGAAGATTGAGGTGATGGTAAACATGTCCTCACCATAGTATAACCAAACTGCACCTGTGAAAGGCATCAGTATACAGTCATATGTGTCGTAACTGACTATATAACATACATATGTGAACTGGAGTACTGCAGTAAGTCCAGATGTGAGGTGCTATTGTAATGAAGTGTAGAAGTTCACAGAACCCCATACAGTGTACATACACATGACTCAAGGATACAAGACACATATATAACATGTAATGAAGGGAAAATCAATGCCAAAAAGCAAATAACATGCAAATCTAATAATAAGCACCACTAAACGTAGCACAGCATTGCTTCCCAGACTACTGCCAGGATACTACCTGTGGGAGAAACAGTGTCAACCTGCACGTCTAATCTTGAAAGAAATGCATGTTCGTCCCTGGCAGGTCGACCCCAAAATTTCTGCTAAAAAGAGTCTTCAGAGTAACATACCATGCCTCAAAGGTAAGAAAAGAAGGGTGTGTATGTTTGTGGACTAAATGTTCGGAAAGCCTGAAGATCCATGGGTCGAGACAACTTACGTGATGTATCCCGAGAAGCGGAGAGTGGACATTGTGTAGTGGTGTGCTTAGATTCAGCTGGAACCTTAGAATGGAGGACTGCTGTGGACAAGGAGCATGGGGGTGGGGTGAGGGAACTATGGGGATATGTGTATGTATATATATATATATATATATATATATATATATATATTTATATATATATATATATATATATATATATATATATTTATTTATTTTATTTATTTTACATTTGTTGACCGGGCTAGTCTAGCTGGATATATGTCCATTTCCAGTAGAGGCCCGGGGAGAAAAGCTCCACAAAAAGATGGGTTTATATAATCAAGAGTTGTTATACATTCAAATCAGAAATATTATGCAAAAGGAAAGTGCTACAAAAAAAACTGGTTCATAAGCATTACCAAGAAAAATACTTTGCAATACTTGAAATAAAATTGCAAGAAATTTTTTTTTTTTTTAAGGGTGAAAAGAGGTTGAGGGAATAGAAAGTTTAGTCAGGGTTTGTACAGGACAGAGATGTTGGGAATTAAGCACCGTTTTTAGCTGCCTCTTGAAGGTACAAACAAAAATACTAAAAAAACCTAGAAAAGGTTTGAGGGGGAGAAAAAAAAGGTAGAGGGAATAAAAGTTTAGTCAGGGTTTGTACAAGGACAGAGCCATTGAGAGCTAAGCAAAGTTTTTAGGTGCTTCTTGAAAGTGGGTAAAGAAGTAATAGCAGTGAGTTCACTTGGAAGCTTGTTCCAGATAGGTCCAATACAGCTGGAGAACAAACAGTCCCCAGCTTTGTTGTTGGATTTATAGGGTGCCGCTAGTAGCTTTGTGGCAGAGCGCAAGGAAGATAGATTTTTATAAGGAGAAATAAGGGTATTAAGTATTGTGGTATTAGAAGGTTGATAGAAGATTTTGGGGGTGATGGTAAGTTGCTGTAGTCGTATTTGATTTTGTAATTCTAGCCAGCCTAGTTGTTTAAGATTTGAGCAATGATGTGTTCGAAAAGAGGCTCCTGTGGCAAATCTTGTAATATTATTATATGATATTGCTAGTTTATTGAAATTAGATTTTAATAAGTTTGTAAAAATAGGTGAGGCATAAAGAAGGGTAGAGAGTAGGTGCGTTTGTGCTATAGTCCTTCTGGCTGAGGTAGTAAGGAAGGGTTTGAGTCTGTAGAGAGTTTTCTATTGACTGACTTGATGGTTAAGTTAATATGGCCATCGAAGTTGAAATTATGGTCTATTGTCACACCTAAAAGTTTGGCAGTAGAGTCAGGGGATATTATTGTGCCATTGTTAGAAATTATATCGAAGGTAAAGGTCGAAGATTTCTGTGATGGTGTAAAAAGTAATAATTTTGTCTTTTTGGGATTCAGTAAAAGACAATGCTGAAAGAACCAGTTTTCCGTTGCTGTGAAGACTTGTTCTGTAGTGGCCTGAAGCTTAATTGGGGAGGATGCTGAACATATCAGTGTTGAGTCATCGGCATATTGTATACATATGGATTGAGGAAGGGACATATTTAGATTGTTAATAAAAATAGAAAAGAGGAGAGGTCCTAGTATTGAGCCTTGTGGCACTCCTATTGTGATGGGAAGAAGAGATGAAATGTGATTATCCCAAAGAACTGCTTGTTGTCTATTTTCTAAGTAGGAATTAAACCACTGGATAGCTTGAGTGTCCAAGGCAAATGATTTGTGGATGTTTAGTAAGATGGAATGGTTGACCATATCAAAGGCTTTAGAGAGGTCTAAGAATAGCGCTGAGGACAGCAGGTTGTTGTTCCAATTGTTATTAATATGGTCTGTGAATGACAAGAGTGCTGTAGTAGTGCTGTGATAGGGTCTGAAACCGTGTTGGCAGTCTGCTAGAAGATTGTTTTGGAGAAGATGGTCAAGTAGTTGACGATGTATACATCTTTCCAAGAATTTAGCTAATGGAGAAAGTAAGGCTATGGGACGGAAGTTGGAGAGCTCGAAAGAGTTACCGCCCTTATGTAGAGGAATGATATCAGAAACTTTTCAGAGGGTTGGAATAAAGCCTTCAGTTATGGTTCGATTAATTAATATGGAGACAGGAAGGGCAATTACTTTGGCTGCAATTTGCAGGTATTCAGCTGGGAGAAGGTCATCTGAGGGGGTACATGGTTTGAGTTTTGCAAGAAGAGTAAAGATAAGATCTGTTGAAACTGGTTGCAGTTTGAAAGAGGGGGGATTTTTGTTGAGGGAATAAGGTGTTTGCGTGGACTGTGGAGATAAAGTTGAAGCAAGAGACGTTACAGTGTCTGAGAAAAATTTGTTGAAAGTATCAGCAATTTGGTTAGGCATGTTCTGAGTGAGGTTAGAATGAGTGGGTGTTTTAGAGTTACCTGGATGTAGTAGTTTAATGATACTTGACCAGAATTTCTGGGGGTTTTGGTGTTGGGTATGTTGGAAATTCCAATAATATTTTTTTTTTATCAAGGAATATAAGTTTCTTTGTTGCATTCCTCAGTTGTTTAAAGGTTTGGTGGTCTGATGGGTTTTTAGTACTACGCCATTTGGCCCAGGTTCTATTTCTGTGTAACATTTTTTGTTTGGTTTCTCTTGTTAGCCAAGGAGGAGGCTTTGCTTTGGTTTTAATTAATCTAGTAGGGGCATGGAGGTTGATGATTTGAAGGAATTTGTTGTTAAAGTATGAGACTGCTTCGTCAAGAGGTAAGTATTTTAGGGGAGACCAATTACAAGCTTTGAGTTCTAATTGGAAGTTAGTTTGGTTGAAATTGCTTTTGTTCCTGGTAGTTCTAACTTGAGTATTATTGGAGACAGGGCAGTTTTGTCTGGTGATAAAAGTGGTTAAATGATCACTGATATTATCAGGTAGTGTGCCTGTAGTATAAATCATAGGGTTGCTATTAACTAAAATCCAGTCTAGGGTACTTTGTTTGGAGCTGGTTTTGTTTATTTGAGTGGGGACAGTAATGGTTTGGATAAAGCCATAGAGGTTTATGTGAGAGGTGGGTTTTTGGGAGATGCAAGAATTCCAATCGATATTAAAGTCACCTAGAAGTAGTTTCCTGAGGGAAGGACTTTGAGAGCCAGTACAGTAAGTTTTCAAGGGTATTAATATTGTTACCTGGGGGTATATAACAACAAATGATATAAATGGATTTATAAGTATTAATTTGTAGTTTGGTGATTAAGATTTCACTATTGTTTTGTAAGGGTGGTTTTGTATATAGTAAGGTAACCAGTAGTTCAGTTTTGTAAAGTATAGCTACACCTCTGCCCTTTTTGGTGTGTCAGTCAAGTCTAATGATGTTATGCACTATAGAGAGGGAGAGGTATAAATCTATTTAGTTACACATATATGGACACACACACACATACATCTACATATATCAATACATTTCCTGTACTGATGAATGGTATTACTGGATGCTATGTTTGTGAAAACATCACTGTCATGTATATCTGCAATGGCTTACTGGTAAATCACATTGACTTGTGCAGGGTCATGGGTTCGAGCCTTGCAGTTGCTGTTTATGCTGTAGCTGGGCAGAACAAGGGCGGTTGGATACATGGTGATTAAGGCAGTTGTAAGTGCGTTTGCGTGATGGTAAGCAATGCTACCTGCCGGTAAAATCCAGTTACACCAGGTTAGTCTCAAAATTGCTTACTTTGTGTACACAGTGCTTACCGTCTTGCAAAGCTGCTTACTAATACTTAAAAGTGCTTACTCCTGCTTACCCCTGTGCTAATTTCCTTTAAAGAAAATAAAAAAGTTTGATAGGACAGTGGTGAAAAAGGGGCAGAGAGAGAAAGACATTAAGGAAAATAGCTAGGAATGTGCAGGAAGGGTGTAGGAAAAGTCCATAGCTGCCCATTTCTTCTACACCAACAGCTGTGCATATGCACTAAAGTTGGAGGTAGGTTTGGACACTCAAACCCCTGAGAGAGGGGTGATGACAACAATAATATATGGTGATGCCAATTAGACCACATTACATGTGCCCAGTGGACACGTGTGCAGAATGGACAGCTATGTATGGGGTGAGATATTATTTAGGAACAGATTGCCCTTGTTTGAAGGTGCGAGTGGGATGTTGGGGAAGGAGAGTAGATATGCCTGGGGAGGATAGGTTGGATAGGATGACAGACAAGATAGCATACAGGGGCAGTATATGACACATGTGAGGGGGGACACCTTGGACAGAGAGGGGTGTTTTGAAGTTGCCCCCAAATGGAAACAGTGGGACTGAGGTCCCCACCCAAGGGCAGTCACCACTGCACCTTCACGGTCCCAAAGTTGGCTGGGCCAGGGGCTGGGTAGGTGGTGCAGGTGCACTCTCTGAGTGCACCATGCGGCCCTCAAGCTGGCGTAGGTGGTCTTGAAACTCTTTGCTAAGCTTCCTACACACCATGGACTGGACCTGATGGTGGGTAACAGGTTCCTGTCCTCCCCCGCTACTGGGGGGACCAAGCGCCATCACCTGCAGCAGTTCCACCTAAAGGTTGTGCATGGACAATGGAGAAGGAGGTTGCAGACTGGGACCCAGACCTGCGGGTCCCTGGTGCCATGGCCAGCTGAGGTGGGACAGGTGGGTCGACTGACATCGGCATTCCCTTATGGGCTATGGTGTTGCTGTTTTAAGGGCAGATAAGGGCCAGTAATAGTCAGCAGCAGTCAGGTTTACTTATAACAGCATGCATAGATATTCCCATTACCACAAGACACCAGATCTAGAACAGTTGCAGAGCAAGGGGAACACATGCACATATCATGCATAACATACGTACAAAGGGTGACAGACATGTGAGCAGTGCTATGAACACTGGCACATTATCGTCATGGTGCTGTGGTAACCTCGGACATATACTGTCATACCACTGTGTTTTGTGAAGTATGTCCAATCTGGGATATGAAGTCAGTAACTCTCATGGCTGTCACCATGTACTAACTGCAATCCTCACACTATGCTTTTGTCATTCTCAGATAGGTGTTCTGTGAGTAACAGAAGGAATAAAGGGTTCAACGCACTAACCAGTTTCCAGATGACCCTACAGATGGGGCTTTCCTCACAAATATCGCACTGTCATGACATATCATAAAACAGGCAGACTAGCCATAACCACACACATTACTCTAAATTAAGAACAGCAACATTTACATTCTGTAGTCATGTCTGGCACATCCCCTCCTGTCTGTTGGCCATTTCCTACAGTGTATATTGTTGGAGGTAAATCCCAAACCCATCTGTGATGATGTTTGCCAAATGCCATATCTAAGTTCCACTCACAGTGATTGTCACTGGCCCAACACCAACATGCTGTTCCTATATATTGTAGTGTGTTTCCATGTAATTGGCTATGGGAATGTTACTACAGCTGTTTCATATTCAATCAGCTAGAGGAGGACTGCAATTGGTGCAAAGGCCATCAGCTGATCATGACCAACACTTACAAAACACTAGCTGCTGCCTAAGCAGAGCAGGTGTACATATCCACATCCACCAGGGAGGGTGTGGGAGGGATAGACAGAGACAAAGTATGTCAGGGAAGGTGTGGGAAAGTAAAACTGAAGCATGTTTGTGTGACACACATACCAGTACAGGGATTCAAACCCCTGACTGACAATGCATTACTTATCACATGTGCATGCAGTTATTGCATGCATCACATAGCACACATGTTGGTGAGCTGTCCAAAAATATATGTGCTGGTGAGTGACATCTGCAACAGTGATATTGTACGGATACGGTAGGTGTAGCACAAGTGCCTGTCCACATTGACCGCTGTCAGCGGCAACACAGCCACACTCTCTAAGGAACTCATACACATTGCTGCACTTGTCAGGGTCTAGAATACACTCTCTACCTAGTTATTTTACCACAATACAGTACTGCACAGGTATCACATGCACCACAGGAGCTATTGCGCTGTACTATGGGTGAAGGCCATGTGACGGTGTCTGACATCAGTCAGAATGCTTCAGTATGCCAATGGGAGTTGTACCAGATGCTAATGTAGTTGGAAGCATCATACACCACACACAAGGACACAGGGTGCCAGTACTGACGTGCATGTGTTCATTGCTTCAAGGGTGTGTAGCGGTTGTCTGTGCCAGAAGGTGGTACAAGGCTAGGTGATGGGTATACCTTGGCATCAAGCCACATGACAATAATCTGCAGTGTGGATCAGGTGTATAGTGTCGGAATGTTCCACACAGGTTGGTATTGTATTCACCATCCTATCAACTGGGTTAGTATTGTGTGTGGCCAGTGCTGTGCAATGCTTGCCATGTATGTGTTCTATAGTCCATGACATGGATGATGTGTGAGATGTGCACACATCCCACATTCATGTACAGTGACATGTGGAAGTGTACCTGGATTGCCAGGCCCATGTTATGTACACAAATTGTTATCATCACATGTGCCATTCCTGACCTTTTGTGGCAGGACATGCCCGTGGACAGTCCTTTGTGGACCACATGTGATGGCACCACAGATGTTGTAGGCATCCATTGGGGAACATAGTGAAGGTGCACTGTCTTCAGTTATGTGCCTTTTGTACTGATGGACAGGGTGCCATGCCCTCTGTAGCCCACTGCAATCATACCATGCTTGCTATCTGTGAACAGTATGCAGGGTACTACCAACATAACAGTAGCTGTCTAGGCAAGTGTGTTTGTGTATGAGACACAGGTTCATAGTGTACTCTGTGCAATACTAGGGTTGCTTACTTTGTTCACCAGGCCTTGTATCACATGTAGGGGTGTGGAATGGCACCCCAGCATCTCTGCTGATTGACATCTGTCATTTTTGTAAGGTGGGCATTGTGACATGTAATATGGCCCCCATATAAGA
Organism: Protopterus annectens; assembly: GCF_019279795.1. Taxonomy (NCBI): domain Eukaryota; kingdom Metazoa; phylum Chordata; order Ceratodontiformes; family Protopteridae; genus Protopterus; species Protopterus annectens. The sequence goes on along the minus strand of NC_056728.1, from coordinate 1,884,677,377 downwards.
AAATTACAAAACCAGCTCCACAATGGATCCAGGTGTTACACAGTCACAGCCACCTCCACACAGGTTACGTATTACAAACACACACAACACACCTACCATGTATGGGGATAGAACCCCTACCTAACTAGTCTATCACACTACAGCATTACGCAGTTATAGCATGCACCACAGAGGTTACTGGGAGATCTTTCCACAAAGGTATATTTCACAGTCGATGATGTCAGCAGACTTGCCAAATTAGAGCAATGGAGGTTGTAGTGCCTGTGAATGACCTCAAAAACATTGCTCCCCACTCTGACAAAGGGACACACACAAACATTCACACTTACCATATCTGGGTATAGAACCCCTACCTAACTAGTTTATCACACTACAGCATTACGCAGTTACAGCACACACCACAGAGATTATTGGGATTTGGCTTTGACAAAAGTGTATTTCACGTGGAATGACATCAGCAAGCTTTTTAAAGAAGGGCAATGACAGTCCACCAAAACACTGGGCCCTACACATATGCACAGACACACACACACTCACTATGAATGGGATTAGAACACCTACCTACCTACGACAGCACATTAGAGCATTATGTAGTTACAGAATGCACCACAGAGATTACTGTGATACTTCTTCACCAAATGTGCATTTCACAGGGAATGACATCAGCAGGCTTGTCAAAGAAGGGCAATGACAGGTGTACTGACTTCCACAAAAGCATTGGGCCCTACACATATGCACACACACACACACACACACACACACACACACACACACACACACACACACACACACACACACACACACACACAGACTCACAATTGCCATGAATGGAACACCTACCTAACTACTACAGCACATTAGAGCATTACGCAGTTACAGAACGTGCCATGGAGATTACTGGGATACTCCTTCACCAGAGGTGTATTTCACAGGGAATGACATCAGCAGGCTTGTCAAAGAAAGGCAATGAAAGGTTTACTGACTGGAAGGCTACTAGGGACAATTGTGTACAGTGATGGACATTTGCACATCATATGTTTTTGCAAAATGGGAGTATGCTGTGTGGGACAAACCTCATGAGAGGGGAGCTGTCTGTCACTGTCTGTCGCTCTCTTCCCACATCTATTATGTGCATGTCTGAGCTGTTAAAGTGTGCTGTCCTTTTATATATGTGCATATTCTCATCTGTTGTGTGTGCAGAGCATGACTGGTGTGTAATGTGGAGTGTTTGCACAGACATCTGTGACTGACTGCTGTGTATAGTCCACAGTTGTTGCCAGACATGGCCTTCATTTCTCTAAGTGTGTGAGAATATGCCCAGTATGTCCCTTCTGTAATTTGTTTTCTAACATGGTCTTCACTTCTCTAAGTGTGTGAACATGCCCAGTATGAGTGTCTGTATTGTATGCATGACTCCATTCCAGGTAGGCTGTACTCTAGTGCAGGTATTTGTGCTCTACACCTACAGCTAGTAACCTGCTTCTGCAGGATATCTGTAGATTGGTTGACAGTGTGGATCAACATTGGGCAAAGGCTAGTGAGATCATTGCTAATTGTGTCTGTGGTGCTTCTGCTACATGGTTTTGGTGTTGGCAGGGATACTCAATGATATGTGGTGTTTTACCCTCTGATGTCTTATGTCATAAACTACTGACAGGAATACATCTTTGCTGGCAGTAAGTTCCTGTGGATTACAAGTTAAATGCAGCTTTGTCCAGTAATGTGGTGTGCAACCTACATATTCTTGCACACTCATGTCATTCTGGCATGGAAACTGCAGATACTTGTTGATGGGTCTGTGTATATGGCCCAGCACCTTTGTGCTGTTGTGGCTGTGGGTCCCATGCCTGTACAATTATCACCATGACAGGATGGCCATATCGTGCTGTGGCTATATCTCCCAGGTATTCAGACTCACTGAGGTTATCCAGAGGCAGGGCTCATTATTCTGTTCATTAACCCTTCACAATTTGCAAGCAGGTTTGTGGCCACCTATCCCAGTATTTGCAGCCATGATAAGTATGTGCACACATCAGGGTTTCACCCTTCACACACTCCATGGTGGCGATGTTACCCTCCCTCTGTTACTCTGTCCTCTTCCTACCATCATGCACATGATATCTGATATGTATGCCTATAGTTGCCACTCCATGCCAGCAGTATGTACAGGTTGGTCCACAGTTCATGCATTGGAACATGCTGGAAATACTACTGGGATTTGTCAACATGTCCTTGCATTTGTGTTCTGTGGACTGTGTTTTGTCATTATGTGGGAGTCCATGGGTTAACATACAGTGGCAGTATGAGCATGACACAGACCTGTGACAGAGGACAGTGGGGTATTGGGTACTGATGCAGGTTATCTGTAGCAGGCCAGTGCATTCTGTCAGTTGTACAGACCCAGGCTGCAAGGTAATGTATTCCCCTGGGTGGACAGGATAGGTGTGCCAGGTGGTGATGGCAATTGTTTCAGTCCTTATCTATCCATTGGTGTGGATGCTGGCGGGTTGCATCTTACAGCTATGGAAACACCTATGTGCAACACCTCTTCAGCATGCTGCATTCTGTGAGTATTCACATAGTAGTGTGAGGATCATATTGTACTCATTCACAGCAGCAGGGAGGTGGCCTGTGTGTTACCTGAGGCTGATGTTGGGCCGGACTCTCTGCATGTGTGCTAGGGTAGCTACTTGCAACTGCCTCACAGGTATACATGGCCCTTTCCTTTGCTGGTTGCTAGTGGGTAGACACCCCCAGCTTCTACATACATCATGCCTCTGCCTTTTTTGGTCTGCCAGTGTTTGCCCACAGTACATCTTAGTTCCCCATACTACAGAACCAACTGATGTGCTGTGAACCTGTATGTACAAATGGAGGGTGTCTCCATTTCACTGTGAAATTTTAAACAGTCTCTCTATCTCTACAGTACTTCCACCTGTGTACTGTGTGTACATCTGGGCCAACACTCATGCCATGTCCATCTTCCAGATGGTGACAGTTGTGACATCTGTACAAATCATATGGTCTACTGCTGCAACATTTCTTGCTGGGATACCAGTCTGTTTGGCACTGCAGTTGTGTGGACTTAGCCCAGTCATCAGCAGTACTGACCATTGGACACCAGGACACACCATCCATGGCTATTTGCTGAACACTTTCACACAGCTTACCACTCAGAACTACCTAACACATAGAGCTCTGCCTATTATAGACATGTGACTATCCATCTTGCTGATTTGACAAGAGCAGGTACTTGGTGCTCACTGTTATTACTCCCACACATGGCTGGTAATACATTTCTACATAGGGTTGGTAGGGGCACACATAACAACTGTGGACATGTCCTACAACAACCCGATATGTCAGGTACTCTGTTGGCTTCTATACAACAACCTGACACTCAGATCTCTGCATATTATACACATGCAACATTCCATCATTATAATTGGGGCAGCTCAGGTACTCTGTGCTCTGCTGCTGTGATGCCCACACATAGATGCTACTGCTATACTACATCGGGTTGGGGGAGGCACACCTGACAATTGTAGTCATTTCTGCTATATCCACCTGCTATTTCAGGTACCCTGTTGGCTTCCACACAACAACCTGACACTCAGAGCTCTGCATATTGTACACATGAAGCAATCCATCTTTCTACTTTGGCAAGCACAGGTACTCTGTGCTCACTGTTATTACTCCTACACATGGATGCTAATACATGTCTACATAGGGTCTGCGGGGGGGGGGGGCACACCTGCCAACTCATTTACTTTGACCGCACTGGTATTTCTGGTAGTCTGTTGGCTTCCTTTTAAATCTGTATTCTGACCTATCCTGCAGACTACAGGCATATCAGTGTAGTACAGTTTATAGGTTTTATTGACCTACATTGCCATTTCAGACTTCCTACCTTTCATGACTGACATCCCACTTCCCGACCTGTTATACTCAGTGTAGGTCTGGAGGGGGGGGGGTTGATCTCAATTGCCATACCTTGAGGACCTTAGCACAGCCTTTCCTTGTGTTCATCTGCACCTGTCCTTCTGGCTGGGTGGGACTGTTGTTGGGTATGTGAACCTCCATGACATGCATGTGTGTGCCCTAGGGACACAAATTTGGGCCAGCACATGTCCTCCAGTGGTTTTTTTCACCTTGTCTGCTACTGCCTACTTTATTGACACCAGTATTTGTTATTGGTTTCATGCTGCCCATATAGCTGTCCACTATCTGCTGCCATCCCATTCAGCCACCCAATTCCCTTCCTTGCATGTTCACATCCATACCATTGATACAACTAGCAGACCATACTACTGCATTCAGTGATTGATAGGAAGGGTGACTTACCTTGTGGCTGTGCCAGTATTGAGGATGGTGCTGGAGGGCTGTTTATGTCAGATGCACATAGTACACTCCCTATACATGGTAAAGCACAGGTAGTGTCATTTTTAGCATCCCTTTTACTGTATGTGTGAGTCAGAGAGAGTTTCCATTCCCTGGGTTCCTACTGTGTCAGTATGTGTGCTATGAGTTGCCTCTTTGCCAAAGCCAAGGCATACTGTGCATGCCTCCTTCTGCCTACAGGTGCAGGCACAGGTTGTTCCTTCTCTGAGTAACTCTGTGCCTGTGCTGGCCTTGGCAATGGTGGGGGGCTGTGTGGCCCTGCCCCGTGCTGTTCCTGCTGCAGCTGCTTCCACAGGATCATGTTGTGTAGCATGGCACATACCATGAAAATTGGGGTACATGTAGCTGGAGAGTACTGCAAGGCTCCACCGGATGTCTCCAGGCACTGGAAACATGACTTGAGCATCCCAAACACACGCTCTATTATGATTTTTGTTTGTGCATGTGCCTCATTATGGAGCTCCTGTTTGGGTGTGTGTGCATTTCTGATGGGTGTCATCAGCCACGGCTCCAGTGCGTACCCAGCATCCCCCACTAGGTGGCCGTATGGGATGTCCCCGCTGGCAAATCTCTGGTACAGCTGCTTCAGATGCCAGATGTGGGAATCGTGATAGCTCCCAGGGCTCCCAGCACATACATTCATTATAATGCCCTGGGCATCGCACATGACCTGACATTTGATGGAGGGAAAGACCTTGCAGTTTATGTATACCCTGCTCTGCTCATGGGGTGGTACTTTTATGCGTATATGTATGTGCGTGCAGTCTATAGCACCCACTACTTCAGGGTATTCTGCTATTTGTTGGAAGAGACGCATATTGCTGGCCAACGCCTCATGGGTATTGAGGAAGTATATGTGCTCACTGGCATGTGCTGACATGGCATCCAGGAACTGGTGGAGTACCCTGGATGCTGATGCCTGTGAGATCCCCATGATATCCTCAGTTGGCCTTTGGAAGGTACCTGTGGCTAGTATTCTTAAGCTTACACATACCTTGGTTTCCACTGGGATGGGTTCCCCCCTGTTGATTCTGTGTCTGAGGTGTGGTCGGCACAGCTCAGCGATATGCTGTAGGAAATCCCTGTCCACCCTATAGCGCTCCACTATCTTCAGCCCCTGGTAGGTTTCCCCAGGTCTGTACACTCTTCTCCTCCTCCTCCTCACTGTGTGTTCATCATCAGCATTGACATCCCCACCACCCTCAGCCTCTTGCACATGCTGGTTTATGATAGCAAAAGCAGCCCCTAACATTTCTTCTCTTGCTTTCGTTTTGTAAAATTTCCCTGTTCATATACACCGGTGGTGCAGACTTTTTGGGAAAAAACAAGGGGGAAAGGTGTTTGCATAGTTTATAGTGGTGTACTGGGCTGGGCTAGTCTGCTGCCTGCGTAATTGGCTAATTCTGATATATTTCACCTGCCAGCTAAGTTAGTTCTCCTTGATTACCTTCCTACTGCTGATTTCCCTTCCCATTGCTTCCCTTTTTAAGCCCGTGTGGTGTGCACCGTGCAAACGGAGAGCTCATATGTGCACACTGCTGCTATTTCCTAGTTTAACTTCTTTGTTCTTCCTGTAAAACCCGGTGCATGGTGCGCACACCCGCTTATGCTTTGTAAAGAGTGCTAGGCAGGTTTAGAGACACCCCCTAGCCTAGCTTTGCTAAGCTAGGAGCAAACCCGAGCCACAGGCCACCAATCCTCTAAGATGATGCCTGATGCCCCCCCCCCCCATGATACCTACCTCCTAGTCTTGCACCAAGCTATTCATACTCTTACACTGTTGGGACCTGCCTCACATGCTGGGGAAAACTGGGATTCACTGTCCTTCCCCTCATTTGCCTAGGATTGCCTGCTAATACATAGTTACATATCTCACACTGAGCCTCCCCCCTTAGCAACCACTACTCACTGTCCAGGTTGTCTTCTGCCTGCCATTGACTTGCATGGCCGAATACTGATTTTAGTTAGAATGCTTATTTTAGGTTTATTTTCTTACCCCCTCCCCCCCAATCCCATTTGTGCGCTGCTGCGCTTAAACAGCTAAGAACAGTGAAAAAAAAAAAAAGTTGATTTTTTTATTTTTTGTATTGTTTGCAATGTCAGTTGGCATGCTTCCTCAATGATATGCAACCTTTATTTGGAGCTGTCATAGCTCCGGTTTGGATTTTGCAGGAATGTACTCGGTTACTAAACAAGTACATTTCTGCTGCTAGCACTAGTCTTGCACGGATTGTTACAAGCTTGCTGGATTGCAAAATCACCTCATTTGCATGGATTTCATCTGCAAATGGGGTGATTTGCATACCAGGGCTTAGTCCGTGCAGGATTAGTGCAGGAACACTCGTGCACGCCCCTGTAGGCTGTTCCTGGATCGCACGGCAGACATTCTGCATGCGTGGGCTTCTGCACCAATCTTGCACTCCGTGCAAGCTTTTTTGAATCCGGGGGTCTGTTTGCCACTCTCTTAATTTCTTTTACATTCAGACCCCATACCATCTGGATGTGATGCAGAATCAAAATTTGCATTCTTATGTACTTATTCCAATCCATTAATAGTAATTTGTTTTTCAATTTCTTCCTTAACGCATTTGTGAAATATGTTTACTCTCCATTCTTATTTGCTGCCTTTTTACTCTTATACATAGTTTCTGCATTCTGTACTACAATATTCATAATTTTTTCTTGTGTTCTTTCTACCTCTAGTTTTACATTTTCCATTTCCCTGATTATAATAATATTCTCCCTTACTGTTTTACCCAAATATGTAGACACCTCCTCCCTACTCCCTTGTAAATGGTATATCTGCTTAAACTGTGATTTTACCACTTACTGTATTTTTAACATATTTTCATTTCTTTTTACATTTCCCATTAAATCACAATTAAAGTCCCTTGAAATTATATTTTTCACATTAACCACGATGTAGTCTAGCATTTGGTGAAACAGATTCACTCCTTACTTGTAAGTTATATATGCATACAATGTTATAATTATATAAACACATGCTCTCCACCACACATCCACAACAGTTGACCTTCCCATCCTTACCAATGTTACAAAATGTTAACTGAAAACAAATAATTCTCCTCAGATAAATGTCCTTTTTGTTACACAGTTCCAAAAATGTTGCCATCAATCCATCAGATTTAAATGTTAAGTCACTAAAAGTCTTTGACCCAATATGTATAAAATACCAAAATTATTGATTGATTAAACCCTAATAGTTACCAAATTGTCCCATACACTGTTTTACTTACAGTTTGTTTCTGCTCTCCTTTTTGGCCTGCTGCCACTGCTGCATATGTTTTTGTTACTCCATTATCTGCTGCTACAAAACAAGACCCCTTCTCAGTTTGTAGCTTTTCTCTTTTACTTTCTATCACTGCTGTATAAGTTTTAACTGCTGCATTCTCTGCTACTACTGCTTCACCTGGTCCCCTTTCCTTATCATCAGCGCTTTTAAAAGAGTTATCAGCCATTTCATCCCATGGAACAAACTGTCACCTGGATTATCCTGCTTGATTATTTTTTAAAAGAACATCATCTGCAAACCCTCTCAACACCTGTTCTGTTATTTGTACTACTTCCAGAGTCCACTTACTTCCTTTTCCAAGGAGACAGCTAAACAATGCTCATATTTATTTATTCATTTATTTACTTGCATTTGTTTACTGGGATGGTCCACAGGGCCAAATGTGCCTATTTTCAGTGGAGGCCCGGCTAGAAAAGCTCCATAATAAAATAACATACATACATACATTTGAATAAACATACATACATACATACATTTGAATAAACAAACATAAGAATAATAGTTAACATTTTAAACATCATACAAAGTTTTAACAGCATTTTAATCGATTACTTAATTTATAACCAAGTAATAAGATAAAGTGGCTGTACATATATCTAACATCTGTCAGTATAAGTTTGTGATAGTGTAGAAATAGGTGGCTGTCCAGGAAAGATGCAGGTCTTTAGAAGGTAATGTAGGAGAAGGTAGGAAAGGTGGGAGTAGTAGAAAGAGAGAAAGTCAGTTTATAGGAAGTGAGGAGCTAGCACATGAGCATAACCAGTGAGAAGAAAGATGTTGTCTCAAAGATGTTTTGAAGAGAGAAGTATTAGTAGTGGATCTAAGTGAACGTGGAAGTGAGTTCCAGAGTATGGGAGTGGAAAAGGAGTGGAGCAAGTCACCAGCAGGGAGGTTAGGTTTTTGTACTAGCAAGAAAGTTTGCTTTTCAGAGTGGAGAGGTCTAATAGGGTAGTAGAGTGTAAAAGGAGAGGAGAGGGCAGGGCAGCTGGATAGATTGAATATTAGTTTATGGGCAGTTATGAGTTGAATGTTGGTGAGATGATGAGAAAGTTCTAGCCAGTTCAGTAGTCGAAGGGAGGTACAGTGGTGAGATAGGTGTTGTCCATTAGTGACAAACTTAGCAATTTTGTTATAGCATGAGTCTAGTTTAGATTTAAGGCCAGCCTGTATGTTTGTAAAGAGATGAGCACCATAGAGAAGAGATGGTAGCAGGAAGGAGGAGGCAAGGGCTAGTTTTGAGGAGTAGTTGAGGATTTTTTTGTGACGGTAAAGCATTCCTAGTTTCTGGTGAACTTTTTAATGTTGTTGATGATATGTATATCTAAAGTTAAGTGTTCACCTAAGGGGACACATAGAAGTTTAGTATGTGTGACGACCTCAATGGTAGTATTATCATGGGAGAGAATAGAGAAATAATCTTTTTTTATAGTGAGGGTCTTCTTAGGGGTGTATAGCATAAACTTAATTTTCTTGGGGTTTAGGGCAAGGAGGTTGTTAGCCATCCATGTTTCTGTGGAGGTGAGGGCAGAATGGGTAAGTTTAATGAATTCAAGTGGGGAGTTGGCAGTGAAGATGACAGTGGGATCATCTGCATATTGGATGACTGTGCCTTCAGTGAGAGAAGAGTGGAAGTCATTGATGAAGATGCTGAAGAGTATATGCCCTAAGATGGATCCTTGGGGGACACCAGTAGTGGTGCTGAGGAAAGGAGATAAAGAATGTTGCCATTTGGTAGCTTGTTGCCTGTCTGTGAGATAGCTAGAGAACTATTGGAGGGTAAAAGTAGAGATTCCTAAGTTGGATAGTTTTCTAAGAAGGAGAGGGTGGGAGATAGTATCAAAGGCTTTGGAAAGGTCAAGAAATAGAGAGAAGACTAGTTTCCCACCATCGTGAGCCCAATTGACAGAGGCACAGAAGGATATTAGAGCTGTGTTAGTGCTATATCAGGGTCTAAATCCATGTTGGGTTGCTGACAGTAGATTATTGTTAAGTAGATAGTTAAGAAGTTGGCTGTGGATGCACTTCTTGAGTATCATAGAAATAGGGGAGAGAATGGCAATGGGTCGAAAGTTAGAAAAGCCATTATTGTTTCCGCCTTTGTGCAGTGGGAGGATGTATGCTTTTTTTCCAAATTGTAGGGACATAAGACTCTTGAATGGACCTATTAAGTAGTACACTGATTGGGTAGGCAATGGAATTTTCGGTTTCTGGAAGAATTCAGGGGGCAGGTTATCAGGGGCATTATTGCATGGTTTAGGTCTTAGATGTAATTTCTTTACTATGGCTGTAGGGATAGGATATAGTGAGAATTTGTGTGGGTGGGGAGTGGAGGAATCTGTAGTTGGGAGTCAGGAGGGTTGGTAAGATTTTGAGGGAAGCCAGTGGTGAGATCAGGTATGACATTTATGTAATATGTGTTGAAAATTTTGTCTATTTCAATGGGATTTTTTTCTGGATTTGGACAGGGGTTATTGTTTGATCCTGGGGATAGTAGTCTGTTGATTGAGCTCCAGAAATGTTTTAGATTTTGATTGTGCTGGTCTTGTAAGGTATGGTAGTATTTTCTTTTATCTTTAATAACTAGGCACTTTATCTGATTGCAACGTTATCTGTAGGTTATAAGGTCAGAGGGTTTCTTGTGCTTATGCCAAAGCTTCCAGGCTTTGTCCCTGGCAGCCATGGTTTGTTTGGTTGCTCTAGTGAGCCAAGGGGCATGATTAGCTTTTACGTGTTTTAGCTGGGCTGGTGCAAGGCTATTTAATATTTTAAGGAATGTAGAGTAGAAAAACTGTACTGCATCATCAAGGGGAAGTATTTTTAAGGGATCCCAGCTGATGCTATTTAAAGCATCACTGAAGGTTGTATGTCAAAAATTCAATAACTCTCTGGTGTTTCTGTAATGATGTCTGTTTAATGTGGATATGGTGCTACATATTATAAATGCAGATAATTGGTCACTGATAATGTTTGGGAGATTTTTTTGTGGAGGAGATTTTATTGTGATCAAAGACCATGATCCAATCTATGATTGTTCCACACTTGTTTTTTTTTTTTTTTAATTGGGCCTCGTGATATCAGTGATTAGCTGGGTGTAGTTATATAGGTTGATGTTAGAGGAAGAATGTTGCTGAGAGATATCCAATCAGTTAATATTAACATCACCAATAATTATTGTTTCTGTAGTTATGTTGTTGGATGTCCAGGCTAGGATTTCCAAAAAGATAGGAATATTATTGCCAGGGGAATGTACAGGACAATGATACAGAGGTTTTTACTTTCATTAAGTTTTAGGAAGGCTATTAGGAATTCTGCTGTTGTAAAGTTAGGAATGGGTGAGCTGTAAGAGACTATGTTGAAGATGTTGGGGTTGAATAGTGCTACCCCTCCACCTTTGTTCTGTGGTCTATCAGTACACAGGCATGCAGAGTCAGGGGGAAGGAATTCTGAGCTTTTTATGTATGGTTTTATATGTAGAATTGACCATACAGGAATCTTGTTTACATTCTGAAATTCCATACTTAACCATTTTTTTTCTCCAAATTCTCACTTTCCATCAACAACTTCTTCATAGCTTTATTCTCTTTCTCCATGCTACTGATTCCTTTAGGCCTCTTCCTTGCTGCAGTAGGAGATTTCCAGCACCATCTTGCAGCTCCAAAAAGTAGGAATGTTTTTATTATTAAATACCAGATCATATTTACAATATACAAGATTTAAAAAAATTCTATGCAATCATTTACTTTTTTACACTTATAATCTATTTTCTGTTTACATGTTTATACACTTTTTTCACATTCCTTATCCCCCACTCTTTTTTCCATAACCAAAACCATATCTTCTTCAATATTTCTGACAATATATTTCCCATTAAATTTTATCTCATTTAATCTTTTGTTCTATATAATCCATATTATATGAATCGTCTTTATATCTATATGCTTTACATCATTTTCCCTTTATCCCCATAATAACCATATTCTATCATAGTCCTTTATACCTTTCACAGTCTTATTTTCCCATATTTCTCCCATAATTTCTTCACTCTTTCATAGCTCAAAAACATGATCTGTAGTTTCATCTTCACCACAATAATCACAAACTTTTTCTTCTTTTTATATGGCATATTCACTTTTACTGGGAATTTTTTTATTGTTAATTTACACAAAAATCTGTACATTTATAGTATGTTTTGCATCTCTCTAGCCTTGCCCTTATAGCTTTCATTGTTTATTTCTCTATTTGTTTCCACAGATATACACAATAGCACTTATTGATTATATTCACATAGCATTCTTTCCCGTTCTTTTCCATATTACGTAAAGTTATTTTCCCTTAAAAAATTTTGTCTTGATATTCCCTCATTTCCTCACTCAAATATCCATTTCCTCTTTTTAAGTTGTTTACCTTGTCCCATACTTCTTTATATTTTTTCCTACATTATTAGACTTATCAGAGATTTATTACCTTTCTTCAACCATATCAACACTTTATATAAATTCAATGATCCTGCATAAACTATACAATTAATAAAGCCTACTTCTCCTTCTTATTTCTAAACATATAATACCCCTCTTTTTATTGGATTTAATCTGGATCTCCAGTTAAATGCAAACAGAACTGACAGTAATTATTTTTCTTATTTTACAGGAACCATAAGCACACTTGCTATGTATGCAATTTTACCTATTAAAACAAAATGAATCAAATATACTTTCTTCCTGTACATTAACTTACATATCCTCCCAAATAAACATCTATTCCTTATTTTTGTATTGTATTCCCACCATGTTATTCTATATTGATCACTACCAGACTTTATACCTAAAATAGCTATTTATTCTCTATTAAACTGGATTCTTCCTATTTTATCCATTCTTCCTAAATCTTTGATATTGTCCTTATTTATACTCATGCCAGTAACCTTTAACTATTGATTAATTTTCTTAATAGCTACCTCTATCCACTCTTCATTTTTTACTATTAAAACTATATCATCTTCATAAAAAAGCAATACTGGATTTGGAATTCCTTCTTTTTCAGTGTTCTGCTACTGTTAATGCTGTATTTATCTAATTGACAACTGCATTCATAATTACGCAATGCAAATATAATAAAATTTGCTGGACATCCTTGCATTTTGCCACTTCTTATATCTATTTCTTCACATAACCAACCATTTATCACTAATTTACCTTTATTTTTTCATATACTGAAACAAATATTTTTTACTTATATTGTAATCTTTTAATATCTTCCATAAAATTTCATGTTATATCCTATCAAATGTTTACTCAATTCACCTGCCATAAATGTATGTTCTGATTTCCTATTATATCATCTACCATGTCTCTTATTATCATAAAAAGTTCCTGACTTCCTTTCCATTTTTTGAAATACTGTTTCATCCAGTGCTTTATTTACTTCATTTTCCAGTCTCTTTTCTATTATGTTCATAAATATCTTATAATCTGCATTATTTAACCCTGTCTCCAGTTCTTTCTGTCTCCCTTTTCTCCTTTCATCCATATAAATGTCATGGCTTCAATGCATGTTTCATTTTACCTTTAGCAACTTACCTTTAGCAGTCATCATTCCACTGATTGTTCACTTTGGCTGTTTCACTCACTTGTCTCTACCTGCTCTGTTCACCCTGCGGGCTCACTCCTCTCCCCTACCCTACTCCAATTCCTTCCCGCCCCAACAGCTCCTACATTTATTCCTCTAAACCACACCCCATTACATCTCCTCCAATCTAAAAGCCCACCTCATTAGCACTCTCAACCCTCCTTGTTACATCACCCCACCTGTTGATACTACCTTACCTCCCACTTTGTTCCACAAATTAAAATAATATAATGACTATACTACCTATTCCAATACAAATAAAACTATTACTCTTGGCCTCACACTTACCTCCTCTAACTATTGCCTATGTGCTAATCTTCTATGAACAAGCAATATGTCCAAACCTTCTTTTCATCTCCAAATTCACTTCCACCCCACTACTAGCTATCTCCCAAAACCACATAAACATCACATCCAGACCCTGCTACCTACAAGCCAAATATCATAGACTGGCCCACATCAAGTATATCAATCTAAATGCTAGGAAATCACTGTACTATTATTGTAAGCGTCAAACCCCTATAAATAGAATATACCTCCACTCCTAAATAGACGGGAACATTCATCCAAACCCTGGCCCAAACAATACTCTTGCCACTGAGCAAAAAAAAACCTTAATATCGCTAGTACCCAAGCCCCTACCAGACCTTCTAACTCACTCTGTATAGCACATCTCAACATACATAGCATTAACAACAAAATTGCCCACCTCCACGCCCCCCCTAGATGTCCATTTATTTGTCATCCTATGTTTATCAGAAACATGGCTCAAGCTTGCAATTAAAGACAATGAAGTCACCCCACCTGGTTACAATATCCTGAGACTAGACTGCACAGCCAAAAAGGGGGGGTAGCAATCCTTTATAAAGTAGAGCTACAAGTTACCATTGCAAACCTTAAGCCACCTTTAGACAATAATGCCGAAAACCTTATTTCTAAAATTCAGCTTAACACATATAAATCCATATATATCATTTGTATCTACCTTCCTCCTGGAAATAACATTAATACCCTTGAAAATATCCTTAACTGGATTTCTATTAATCTCCCATAAGAAACTATAGTCCTAGGAGACTTTAAATATCGACTGGAAGTCCTGTAGTACTGCACACCCTACTACCCATATTAACCTATATGGCTTCTCACAAACCATTACCTCTCCAACCAGGATTAATAAACCCAATAACAAAGAATGTACCTTAGATTGGATTCTCACTAATACTCCTCATCAAACATACAAACTAGGGACCCTCCCAGATGATCTAAGTGACCACTCACTAACTTATATTATCAGACATAAAACCAACCTAACTTACCCAAATACTTTCAGGACAATACGGACCAAAAAACATTTTAACCCTGAACTTTTCCAAACAGAACTCAAGCAGCGTAATTGGTCACCACTAAAATAACTCCCACTAGATGAAGCCTTACAATACTTTAATTCCACATTATTAGTCATCCTTAACCACCACACCCCAACCCACTCTATTAGAAATAAGACTAAACCTGCCCCATGGCTTTCACAAGCTACTAGGCAAAAAATCCTTCTTAGAAACAAATCCTGGGCTTAATGGCATACTACTAAGAATCCTGCAGACCATCAAAACTTTAGACAACTTAGAAATAATACAAAAAAGCTATCCTCTTAGATAAAAGAAACTTTTACTTCCAACTACAGCAAACTTACCAAAATAAACTACAAACGTTTTGGACTAGCATTAACAAACTACTACACCCAAGTCAATCTATCACGCCAAACCCACAAGGGTCTAACCTTGAGAATCCCACACAAACTGCCAACACCTTCAATTCCTTCTTCACAGATGCCATCCAAACTCTTGCTAGTCAACTATCTCCAGGTACCTCAAATCTGCCTACTTCTACTACTAGCCCACTTCCATTATTTCAGTTACAACCAGTTTCTACTTCCTTCATTTGCTCCCTTCTCCAAACACTAAAACCTACCACCCCCTCAGCTGACCAACTACTTGCAGAATACCTGCAAAAAGGAGCTAAAGTCATAGCCTATCCCATTTCCATATTGATTAACAGAACCATAAATGAAGGTACCATCCCAACTATCTAGAAAATCTCTCACATTATCCCCCTACATAAAGGTGGGAACTCTAACGACTTTTCAAACTATCGTCCCATAGCTTTACTCTCTCCACTGGCAAAAATAATGGAAAAATGCATCCATAAGCAACTACTTCACCACCTAATCCAAAACAACTTACTTGCCAACTATCAACATGGATTTAGACCATTCCACAGTACTGCCACTGCCCTGCTATCCTTTACAGACTGCATTAACAAAAAACGTAATAACAATATTCTTTCCTCTGCAGTCTTTATTGATCTATCTAAAGCTTTCGATATGGTTAATCACCAGCTACTTTTAAATATACTCAAATCCTTTTCACTTGAGGCTCTGGCCATAAAATGGTTCAAATCTTATTTAGACAATAGATAGCAGGCTGTGCCAAGTGATAATAATCTAGCTACCCACCTCCCCATTTCCCTCAGTGTTCCTCAGGGCTCCATATTAGGCCCACTCCTATTTTCCATTTTTATTAAAGACCTACACTCAGCAGTTCCTCAAGCCACCTGTATTCAATACTGGGATGACTCCACAATAATATGCTCAGCCACTTATCCATCTGATCTACAGTCCCTTACCCAAAAAGCATTTAATACAGTAGAACAATAGTTTTTAAACCGCTGCTTCCTCCTAAACCCCCCAAAAACTAAACCTTTGCTTTTTACTCAAACCTGGAAGTCCACTCCACAAATTTCACACTCGTATCTAATAATGGCACTCTCATATCTCCTGACACAATCACCAACCTCTTAGGAATAACAATAGATAGCAACCTTAATTTTGATACTCATATTAACAACACAATAAAAACAGTCAACAAGAAATTGGGATCTCTCTATAGAATCAAACCCTTCCTTACACCATTAGCCAGAACTGCTATAGCCCATACTCACTTAATCTCCACACTCCTCTATGCTTCACCTATATACACTAATCTCTCAAAAAACAGCCTCAACAAACTGGCAATCTCCTATAATAATATTGCTAGAGTTGCCATTGGCTCTCCTTTTAGAACTCATCATTGTCTTAATCTAAAGCAGCTAGGATGGCTAGAGTTTCAAAATCAGTTTCAATTTCACCAGCTTGCTATTGCCCATAAGACCCTGTATCAACCCACCAAAACTCCAGTACTATCTAGCTTCATTACCCCTTGCAACAATCTTAAAAATTTACGCTCCTCAAATAAACTACTTGTTTGTACAAGCAGATCCAACAACTTGGCAGGAGACTCTTTGTTCTCTAATACTATTGGAAAGCACTGGAACCTACTACCCACTGAACTCTTATCATTGTCCTCAATAACACATTTTAAACAAAAACTAAAACTATATCTTAGAACACATTGGTTATGCCCCTGTACTAACCCTGACTAACTCTTTTTCTTTATACTAATGGATACTCTTTACCTTTTACTCTTCTGTACTAACTCCAGACTTATCCTTAAAGAACCAAAGAGACCATGATATTGCAATTTAAATCTATGTATATATGTATATAGTAATATATTTTTATGTACATGACCTTTTACTGTTTGTGTTATGTTTACTATAAGTATTGTATTTTTTATTAACAACAGCTGTGTTATGCTTGGACTGTAACAACATTCTATATTGTATTGTGTGTGTTGGAGCTTTTCTCCCCGGGCCTCTACTGAAAATGGACATGTATCCAGTTAGACTAGCCCGGTCAACAAATGTAAAATAAATAAAAAAAAAAAATAAAAAATAAATATTTTCTTCCACTTCTTTGTCTAATTATTCATTTCAAATTTCTGCAAAATACTTCTTCTGCCAATGTAGCATATCTTTGTACATATAATATTTAATCCCATCCAAACCTGTGGCTGATCCTATATTTATTGATTTTTAATACATTTTTCACTTCTTCCACAGCTACCTTCATTTCCAGCCCTTCATGTTCTTCTTTAGTTATTTTTTAACTGCTCATGTGTGTTTTTCTTCTGTTTTATACTTTGTAAATATCTTTCTACATACTATTTTATTATTTATTTCTGTATTTTAACATTTTCCACTTTCTCGTTTCTTTTTTCATATTATTTTTCCATTTTATTTTCTTATACTATTTTATTTAAATAAGGTGCAATCTCTTCTTTCTTCCTCTGTAGAAAATAGTTTTGTTTAAACAACATTTTTTTTATTTTCTCTTAATCCATTTCATAATCTTATTCTCTCTTTCTAAAATACTTTTTTAATCACTTATTAATTCTCTAAAACCTTAATAGATTATTTCTTTATATTTTCTCTTCTTTTCTTTTTAAACTTTGCCATTCAAAGAAATGTTTATTATATTTCTCTTTGAAATGTATCCACCAACTTGTCCGCATCTTATAAAACACTCTCATTGCTAATCTTTCCATGTTTATTTAATCCTTTCTCAACCTTCCTCATTCAAATCTATTTAATTTAAGCTTTTAATACCTTTACCTATGTTTATATGCCCCTCTTTTTCTTGAATCTGTATCAAATTGCCACATGATCCATCTTGTATAGTTTTCAAGCTTTCTGAAGTAATGAAATAATCATCTTCTATTATTAACTTCCCCTTTATAAGCCCATTATTTATTATCCTATATATATATATATATATATATATATATATATAACTGCTTTACATAGTCAACATTTTACAAAACCGAAGACCATATGGCCAAGACCATATGATAGACTTTTGAAAAGTGGATCTTGTAAAAAAAAAAAAACAACAATAACTAACCCCCCCATCCCCCCAAAACTTAAATATAGCAACTTTGAGATCGCACTACAGTGTGGAAGATGGAAAGCTTTCCATTCCGCACTGTATGGAGATGCCCGTTTCGCATGGTCGGCATTTCAAAAGTCGATCATATGGTCTCGGCCATATGGTCTTCGGCTTTCTGAAATGTTGACCATGTGAAGGGGACCTATATATATATATATATATATATATATATATATATATATATATATATATAATTCTATAGACTTGCTTATCACTGTTACTCTATCTAATAGTACTAAAGTATAATCCAAAAAATCCTACTGATTTTCTACTTAGTATTCCTATACCTGAACACGTTTCTTTTCCCATATTCCATATAAATTCACTTTCCCATAATGTGTCTACTTGTAATCTTTCCCATTCTGTTAGAATTCTTATATCTTCTACTATAATAATATCAACATCAAGCATTGTGCACCATTCAAATAACCTAGACTTCTTTTAATGTTATTTATATTATTCACTTTTATAGCTA
Organism: Protopterus annectens; assembly: GCF_019279795.1. Lineage (NCBI taxonomy): Eukaryota > Metazoa > Chordata > Ceratodontiformes > Protopteridae > Protopterus > Protopterus annectens. The sequence continues at coordinate 1,884,658,681 of NC_056728.1, read as the reverse complement.
ACATTCTTACTTTTTAAATTCATTGCCTTTTCATTGTTTACCTTTTTTATATTTTGTCAAACCTACATTCGTAATTTTTCATTTTCTATCCTTTAATCTTTTCCCAGTAGAATGTTTCCCTTAATCATCATCCAATTAATATATTTCTCATCACTCAGCTTTATCATTTCTTTTCCTTTTTTCTCCATGTTTATGTTTCATTTTTTTTTCATCTTTTCCTAATCCCTTATTCTCTACCATTATTTGATTTTCTTGCTTCCTTTCTTGGTTTACTTTTACAGTTTGTGTACACTCTTTTGTTCTTTTTGATACTTCTCCCTCCCCTTATTTCCCTTACAACCCATCCATGCATGCCCCATTTGTTCACATTTTTTTCACTTCATGTCCCACTTTAACACAAATATAACACTTTCACTTATTACAATTACTAATCAAATGATCATTTTAATCACAAATGAAATATGTTTTCAATTGCTCCCAATAGTTTACAGTACCTCTGTTTCCTTCTACATTTATCTTACTTGGAATATGTATTATCTTCTCATTTTCCATGTTTTGTACTGCAGTACATTTCCAGTCCCTAGCCCATAACCCTCTATCATCATAATTTTTGTAATGTCCAGAAATGTTGCATATAGTCTTTAAATAGTCCTTTAATACTTCTTTTCCTACTTCAATTTGAAACCAATTATACATTTTCTTTTTTGTCTCTATTAAATGTTTGAATGACATATAAATTCCATGGATTATAATTCTTCATTACTTCATACTGTTCTATATTTTTTTTCATATGCTGATCTGATTCAAAGAAAATGTCATGAAATGTGTCTTAATTTGAATAAATGCTGTTACCTCTTTAGGTGATATACCCAAAAGTGATATAATGTTATCTCAAATGCCATACCTATCAAGTTTTGTTTCCTTCTTTCCACTTATTCTTACTAGAAATTTCTTCTTTCTCACATCCATTTTTTGTGTTTTCTCTATTTTCTCCTCTCACAGTCTGTACATATGACTTCTTCACCTCTTTTCTTACTTCCTCCACTTCTTCCTGGATTCTGCACATAGTCTCTCCTCATAGCACTGCTTTTTCACTTTTACGTTTGCTTTGCTTTATTAAGTCATTCAGGTACACATACTGCCACCTTCTTTGAAGGGTTGTAATAATACATCCCTGCTGCAACTTATTGTCCTGCTGTCCTGCTCAAACTATTTCTGCTGGAAAAAGCATGCTGAATCTTTTGAAGGTTCAACAAACTTCACATCATTCTCCTCTTTCAACTCTCCCTTCTTGTTCACTATAAACATTTGCTTCACACATCCATATATTTTTTCTTCTTCCACTATCTGTTTTAGGGAAGGCTCAACTTTTTTCCCATTTAAAATTAAATCATCTGACTCTTGCTTGACTTCTCTGTGTTCAACCTCCTCCATGCTACAAACACTTGCCATACTACTTCCTGCTTCTGTGAGCCACCTCCATTCCCAGACTGGAATCAGGAAGTGCCACAACAGATAACATCCCAACTTGAAATGAGTAGGGGAGAGTCCAAAATGAGCTGGCAAAATTTCCTCTAATTGTAGAAATTCCACCTCAGGGTCTTCCCTGAAAAAGATGTCACTAGTCTACTGAAATTACCCCAGTCATCAAAAGATAAATGCAACAAAATAATTCTCCATTCATCTTGGATTTGACTTTCTTTAATTCCTGCAATGAGTACCCCGTGGAGCCATTTCTCACCAAGCTCCTGATAATATTTACCATGACTTCATTTGAGGCTGCTGCTTTCCCTGTCTTAATTTTCCTTAGTGCTGTTCTTACTTATTCTAGGGTGGGATCCTCTTCTTTCATTGTTTTCTGTGTCTTCATCAGTACAGTTTCTGTGGAGCATTCTTCATTTAGAAGCTACTGGAAGTACTCCTTCTGTCTGCCTTTGATGTCTTGTGAGCTTGTTGCTGGCATCTCTTATGAAGGGTCTTTGAAAACCATCTTCTTTATCTTTCTTTCTCCGCCTTTGCAACCTGATAAGAGTTTCTTTTTGCTATCTGCTGATCCAATTTCCAGAAGATGGTAGAGTGTCTCTGATACCTTGTTCTTTGCTTTTGCAACTGCTCCATTAGCCATTTTATTAGTCAGCTAGTATTTACTCTTAGCCTGGTCCATATTTTCCATCTCCCATGCTTTCCTGCCCTTTCTCTTTCTTATGAAGACTTCCTACACTTTAGCATTCAACAGCCAGCTTTCCTTTGTGCCTTACCGCCATACCTGGTTCGGCCATATATCTGCTCTACAGTGTTAACACAAGTGATTTAAATGTTCTGTCACTCTTCTAAAACTTTGCTTGTTTCCTCTTTTTTCTGAGGTGCTACAGTCATGAGCCATTTACTTGAATGTTTGTGCTTTCTTTCCAATCATCTTCCATATCTTCATCCTTGTCTGTTGAATTTAGAAACGTCTCTATTTCTTGCATCTGATTGTGTCAAACAGTGAGGGCAACTGGTTTACTGGGGCTGACTTTGCAATCACTGATTTTCTCCCTGTGCTTTATCCTTACCAGAATGAAGTCTACCTGAACTGTAAGTTGAACACTCTTGTATGTGATCCTGCAACTCTCTCTTGCTCTCTCTCTCTCTCTTGCTGAATGGCATGTTGTCCACCATCAAGCCACGAGCCAGCCAGAAGTCTAGAATGGCCTCTTTTTTATTCCTGTTGCCCCACCAATGTGGACCCAAGCAGTCCTCATATCTTGTTCTGTCTGTCTGTCCTAATATGTGCATTCAATTTCCCCACTATCAACACCAATTCTTCTCCCTTCCTCTTCACCATCCTCACCCATGACTGCACTGCAAAGCATAAATCAAACCAGATTATAAAATTTGCTGATGATACCATAGTCGTGGGTCTCATTAGTGGTGGGAATGAACAAAACTACAGGGATGAGGTGAAAACTTTGATTGCCTGGTGTGACAGGAACAATCTGGACCTGAATGTTAATAAGACCAAAGAAATTATTATGGCCTTCAGGAGAAAGGCAACAGTTCACCAACCATTCACTATCAAAGGGGAGGCAGTAGAGAAAGTCAAAACAACCAAGTTCCTGGGCCTTCACATTTCTGATGACCTCTCCTGGGATGCTAACACCAACCATAGAGGCTTCACCTCCTGAGAAAGCTCAAAAAGGCCAGACTTCCACTGTCTGCTATTACTACTTTTTACAGGGGAACTATCAAGAGCATCCTCACTAGCAACTTCATAGCATGGTTCAGCAACTGCACAGTTGCTGAGAAGAGGTAACTATAGAGGGTGGTGAGGGTGGCTGAGAAAATATTGGGAACAAACCTCTCTTCTATTCAGGAGCTTTTGTTTACAAGGTCAAGAAAGAGAACATATAAAGTACTTGCTGATTCGACCTATCCAGCCCACAACTGGTTCTCACAACTTGCGTCTGCAAGGAGGTACTGCAGCTTCTGCTGTAGGACTACTAGATTCAGGAACAGTTTGTATCCTACCGCTGTGAGACTTATTAATACAGACACCAAACATAATACCTGATACAGTGGAGCCCCTTTTTTTTCTCATTTAATCCTGCTGGTCTAAGCAATTTCTGCCAGCATTACTATTATGCAACATAATGGCTATACTGAGTCACGTCTAAAGATTTACAAGTACAATATGATAACTAAACAGCTGCTAATCACTAGTCTCTATTTATTCTCTATCTTAACAGTGTAGGGGTTTGATGGTGGGTATTTATTTATTATTTATCACTGGATAATGGATATTGAGTGTGTTTATGTAATGTGAACTACCTCTTGCATGTCATACATGTTATTTTCTTTCTTATGTTATTCTCTAATACCACTGTATCTATATTATTTACACTGCATTTCTCTTGTGGGCTGACATTTGTAATTTCGTTTAGGCTGCACTTGTGTGGTCCTAAATGACAATAAAGTTTCTTTGAATCTTTGAATCTTTGAATCCAGCCCTGCTTTATCCAGTAGGTTCTGCAAATGATGTCTGAATGCACTATTTTCCTATCTATCACAACGCTGCTGTGGGGCGTAGGCTGAGATTATGCATGCTAACTTATCCTTACACTCAACCAGAAAAAAGACCGAACAGGTTTATTCAATGTCTTGTCAGAAATAGGTAGATTATCCAGTTATAACACTACTAAATGGAAAACCAAAACCATTATAGTTAGTGTAAACTTAAGTTCCAGTAAAATCAGGAAATTATCTAACTTGAAGGTTGATAGTTATTTAAGATATCTGAAGCACCTCTTTATCAATACCTGATTAACACTTCAGGTAAGGTTTTTCCTGATCTAAGTTAAAAATGTATGAATTTGTTGAAGCAGTGGTTCTTCTTTAGTTCAGATATTTATTAAAATGGTGGAGACACACCAAATGATGCTTCTTCCTCACTTCCATGTAAGTGTTTGTTGGCAGCTAACAATGCACAATATTTTATAACTATTAGAAAAAAATGTGCTGACTTTCCAAAGGTGCATATAACACACTAGCCAAAAGAGGCTGTTTGCACAATATGGGAAACTGAGACTCAGACATGTTAGCAGCAACAAGGACTGACCTCATTTCTAGATAATCTGTGTGCCACTGATTCCACCTAAACAATTACTAGTGCAAATCAGCACTTTTCTGTGGTAGTTAATTTTGGTAGACCGTGTAGTGTATTGGCACCAGCACCACCTTATTCACTCCCCACACACGCACACACACACAAATGCTGTATCCGTACAGTCAGTTAATGATGTCAAAAGTTAGAGTTTCATACTTATTGTATATAAAATGCATCATGCTGCTAGAGGTGCTGCTCCAAGTCCAGTGATAGCTGAAATCCAGTGTCAACTACTCGTCTTCCAGGCTTTGTACCAGGTTCTCTCCCTACAGGGATATATGCCCTGTCCCGCTTAACTTCCTGTCCCTGAGTTTACAGGATGCTCCTGTTGTTGCCTCTTATTTTTGTTCTGTCCCTTATAAGTCCTGCACTACTGCAGATATTGAATAATGTCAGACATTAGGGTTTCATAAATCCTGCATAAAATAAAATGGTTATATGAACTGATTTGTTAATGTAGAGGGTTGATGCCACTGCTTTCTGTGCCTCCCTCTTTATCTTTATGGTACTTTTTTTTTTTGCAGACTTGGATAATATGCTGAAGTATCCCTGGTGTCTAGTGGTGGCACAACAGATTTACATTCTGTTTATGATCTTCAATGGTACAGAGCTTGAATCTTTTTAAGTGCCTCTAAGGCACAATATAAAGTGTTAGCCCTGGCTTCTAGTGTTCACCCTTTCCCATGTTTTTCAAACTGCAAAACATTGTTCTCTGTTTTTAAGTGTCTTTAAGGGACAGTATAAAAACTGTCATCCCTGATGTATAGTGTCCCTCCCCACACCTTATCTTTAGTGTAGCAAAACTTTGTTCTGTGATTTTAAAGTGCATTTAAGGCATTATATAAAATGAGTTACCCTGGTGTCTAGTCCCCCCAATGTTGCACGACTTACTTGTTAGTCTAGTGGAGTGTGGAGGCATGATAGCCTCCCCAGGCACACACAGATTTACATATTCATGTTTATAGACAGACACACACACACACACACACAAACACACACACACACACACACACACACACACACACACACACACACACACACACACACACACACACACATACACATCCCCCATTACCAGGTCATACTCATGGACATAATCATCCACTAATCATTCACTAACTCCCCTGTCCTTACTTTGATCTTGCAGGTAGGTATACACACATACACAAACACACACAAACACATAAACTCTCTGGTACTTCACTCTAATACAGTGGGTGAACACAAGTTCTCTGAATCACTTGGCTGTGTGAATGCCTTACCCTAACCATTTTAAGGGGAGACCACATGGCTAATTAGCATATCCCCCTCCATCAGAATGGCTCATTAGCATTTGCAGCACACCAGAGCGACAGCTCAACATGTTGCTGCACATCTTCATGATGCAGCACTGTGGTAGGGCTATCTCTGAATCAGAAATGGTTATTGTGTGATATACACCAGGTGTTCACAACAGGGTAACCTTTCTGATTTCAACCCATAAAATTTCATGGCATAGGCTGACTGTCACTATGCAGTCTGGAGGAGGCAGAATACCAGATCTGTAATATTACTATCTATAAGAAGGGCAGAGATATCTATACTACATATTATATGTAAAACGTGAAACAGTCTGGAAAGCAATAATTCTGTTTGAGGTTGAAGGCCTTTAATGGTTTTTACATAATGTTGTGAAACAATAGGTCAGAAGCAGTAGTTAGGCTTTATGTCAAAATTCGTTTACCTGTCAGGTAGGCAAGAAGTCATTTAGATTTTGTGAGGTAGTTAGGGACAGTGTCTTCTCTGAGATACTTGAACCAACTGCTGGCCCAGGATCAGATTATCAAAAGGGTTCAACTTAGAGAAATTTTTCAGTAAAAAAAAGGGACCGATTCAATTATGACCGACTTTACTCCATTTATTAAGAAACTTAAAATTGAAGATGTAGAGAAATATAATATACCTTGTTTAATATAATGGATGTTACAAGGTAGGTCTGAGTCTTAAACAAAGACTAAGGCTTTGTTTGTAAATTCAGATTGGGGACTAGAATAGCAGACTTTCATCATTTGAGTGCAAATGGGAGAGGACCATGTGTTGACCAATACCAACATAAATCTGTGACAGGAAAGTCATTAATTCTGGATATGCTACAAATCCTTACAGATGCAGACTGGTTGGGAGTCAGAACCTCTTTAAGTTTTTTTTTTTTTTTTAATACTCTGTCCTATTTATATAGTAAATACCTTACCAGACCTCTGTTATAGTGGAAATGCAGACAGAAAAGGCAAATTGAGAGATCGCGTACATGTTGTTCGATCCTGTTCTGTACTGGAACCTTTTAAACAAAATGTTGAGTATATAAGTGACATAGTTTAGCTGAATAAGTTTAATGTAAATATGGATTCTTTTGTGATAAGCCTATATGATCAGAAGTTGGGGTAAATTATAAGGCTAGGTATTGCACACCCTGTTAATCAGAGCAAAGAAAACAATAACTAAATAATGGAGAATCTTGTTGACTCCATCTGTGAAAGAAACAATAACCCCTATGAATGATTTTTGCATGCTGGTGATGTCCTATAAAGAAGATTTACTAGGAAAGAAAATTCTAATTAAGTGTTCCAGTTGGATTACACATTTGAGATAGTAATGCAGTTTTAATGAGCTTACACATGCCTTCTGCAATAGCCTGCCATTTCACTGAAAAAAAGTTCTGTTTATTCTGAACAAAATAATTGCTTCCTATCAAAAGTGTTGATGCTATATGTGTATATATATATATGCATATATTTAATACATTGAATGATGTTATCCATTCATATTGTATTCCTTTTCAGTATCAGTCATTTGCTTATTGCTATGTTAAACTGCTTTTTTTATTATGGCTTCTGTTGTGGTATTATATAACTAAGAAAATGAGATTTACAATTAAAAAATGAAGAAGAATACTATTATATTTGACTTTCAAGATTTGAGTAACAGATGTGCTTTAGTTGATTTGTGCCAAACTGGTTTTATCTTCTTTTCTCCATATCATAAGATCCAGTGATGGAGATGAAGAACATATCTCTTCCTCCCAAAAATGTATTCAAATCTTACAAATAGTATACAATAACCCCTATACATCACTATATATAAACAAAACCTGGTCTAAAAGAATCCAGATCAGAAATGAAACACGTCAAGGATGCCCTCTATCTCCACTATTGTTTAACTTATATCTAGAACCCCTTTTTTTTAAATATAAAACAAAATATATATCATAACTCCCCAAAAATATACAACATTAAAATTCCCCTATCAGCATTTGCGGACGACCTCAACATTCATTGTACAACACCAACTACAGACATAAAGAAAATAATATCTGCTATTGAAGACTTCTCCACAATATCAAACTACAAATTCAACATAAAAAAACTAACATCTTCCCCTTGAAAACCCCAAAACCTTTCTCGCTTCTACCACTGATAGGACAAGTAAAAACTGAAGAAACAGTAAAATATTTGGGGATTACATTCTCCACAGACAACAAAGATTTTTATTCAAATAACATAAATCAAAAATGGAACCACATCCTACTAAACTTAAATAGATGGAAAAATCTGAAATTACCATCATTAGCCAAAGTCTCGATTATAAAAATGAATATCTTACCCAGACTACTATACATCTTCATGCCCTCCCAACTAAACATACCCAAAAAATTCTTTAAAAAGATCCACACTGAATGTGCGAAATTTATATGGGAACCCAAAAAAAGTAGAATTTCATATGAAAAACTGATGAACCCTAAAAACAAAGGTGGATTAGATTTACCAAACTTTGAAAGCTACTTTCTAATTATAAACACCAATAGAATCCTGAGAATTGCAAGATACAATACATCAGACAAATCTTAGTATCCGCACTGGGTAAAAATATACTTTAATCATGCCAAAAGTTTAGATATAAACCCCAAAGCATTGCCATTCCTAAACAACAATACTATGAAGTCATATAACCTAATAGAACCCCTTAAATATTCCATAGCACTAACACAAAAACTTTTTGAATCATTAAACATGCTTCAACCCATGATGGTACTACAACCTATACATAAAAACCCCAACCTTAACATAAATAATCAGTTGATAGACTTAAATCGTTTCCCACATATAATAAATATAACCGTACAAGATTTATACCCATACTTAAACTGTTCTACTCAAGAAATAAGAAGTCAAATGAACCTCCCTAAATCATATTTGCTGATCCTGAGACAGATTAAAGAAATATGTATGAGTTATCTCCAGGATATCACCATTAATGAAGAAGAAATAACAAAATGTAAACTACTATGGAAAACTCTTTTACTAAACAAAAAATATATGACATGCTCATACAAACTGATAAAAGACATGAAATTTCAAGACCATATATTCATATCTGATTACTGGAAGAAAAAACTCCCAGCTATTAAAAATCATAAATTAACCCAAGCAATCAACCTAACAGTAAAATACATATCACTTCAAAAGCTAGCCTTCACTCAACTCATGATATATAACAATGCATATTACACACGCCTTAGTTTGCATAAATTTAACTCTAAAAACTCTCCAAATTACCCACACTGTAAAGATAAAACTGCAGACCTTCTCCACATGTTCTGGAGCTGTAAATGTGTATTCAAACTTTGGAACTCCCTGAAAGTGCAGCTACAAAAGATGGGCTATCAATCATCAACGCTCACCTGGGAATTTATGATATTACATATTCCCCCAAATAATTTATCTAAAAACCAAATATACATTCTTATTAATATCTTTCTATTATTGAAACTCTACATAGCTACTAACTGGCTTAACCCATACAAGAACTCCTGGGAGAATTTTAGAATTTTGGTGTTTAAACATATACTAGCCCATAAATACATAATAAACAAACAAACAAAAAATCCCAATCACTTTAAACTCTGGGAACATATTTTTAACATTATACTTACATAAAACATTAATCAAAGATACATTACAACATACCCAAGAACCACCACAACATCATGTAGTCATAAACCTAGAGATTGTTACTAACTCTGGAGATCACATTCAGAAGAAATATGTGAAATTAACCAGCTTTATAAACATCAAGATATGAAAGCATATGTGTATACCTGAATGCAGGAAAAAAAATATGTATAACACTCATCTGGATATGCTAACTTGTGTATTGTTGAAAAATAAATAAATAAATATTATTGAAAAGAAAAAAAAAGAACATATCTCTTCCTTAGTTACTATTTACTTGACCTCCCAGACACCCTCTACTCACCACACTGTCATTCCACTGGTTTTCTAAGGTATGTAACCACAGCTCTTAGATGGTGTACCTTTCACATCTGCTGTCTTCTTGATCACCATAGGTTTACATAAAGTATGCATGCTTTTGGGCTGCTTGTGCAAATAAGTTAATATCTCTATGCTAATCAGATGAAAGCAATTATGGATCTTTGAGGTATAACTTAGGTAATGCTTATTCTCTGGCCTCTCCTATACCATGTACTTTATTTATTTATTTATTTATTTGCCATTTATTAACCGGGTTGGTCTGGCTGGGCAGGTGCCCTTTTCAGCAGAGACCCGAGGAGAAAAGCTCCACAGTATAAATTTTACAATTAGTTACATATGTCAAATGTCCACAGTATGCATTAAACAATTGGTTACTAACTTTATTTACAAATGGGATTTACAAAAGTTTACAAATTTGATGAGACTATACGAAAAGGAAGAAGAGTATAGATACTGAGCACAAGATGTAAAGAAAGAAATCTTAGTTGTGTTATCCTTTCTTGAGAAGGTATACTTACTGACTAATATAAAAACATAAGTTGTTTCCTATAGTTGAATATGGCTGTTAGATGGGAGAATGAAAGAAGAGGGAGGAGGGAAGGCCAGTCATTCTAGTAGCAAAGCGTCAAGACCGGAAAGAAGAGGTTGGGAAAATGAAGGGAAAGAGGAGTGTGGGAGCTATAAAGGTACAGAGAAAGGATGTGGAAAGTTTACAGTTAGGAGATTGAGGTATAGGGGATGGAAACAGGGGTATTATAGGTATGGATGGCAGGGGAGGGTAGCGAGGTAGGGAGAATTCAAATGGGGTCGTAACAGGGACAGTACCAGGAACTACTTAAGTAGTTGTTTAGGCTAATCTTGAAGTTGAGAGTGTTTTGGAGATCTCTGATTTGGTGAGGGAGCTTGTTCCATGATGAGGTGACTTCATGACTGTAAAGACTTTTACCTATGGTTTTAATAGGATTTGATACTTGGAGTAGATGTTGGTCTGAGTTATGAAGTTCACGGTTAGTGATTTAGGGAGAGACAATAGATAATAGAGAGGGGCAAGCTGAGGGTTGCAGCAGGATGGAATGTAACGTGTTAAGTTGAGGGAGGAGGAGTTTGTTTTTGTAGCTCTAGCCAGTTTAGTTTTTTCAGTGCAAGGCAGTGGTGAGAGTGGTATTGGAGGTTTGTGGCAAACCTGGCAATTTTATTGTAAGTTAGTTCAAGTTTATTTAAGAGGGCTTTATTGAGATTGGTGAAGATAGGGGCGGTGTAAAGTAATGAACGAAGGAGGTAGGCTTGGACTAGGGATAATTAGGTGTGTCTGCAATAACTTTGTTCTCTTATTAGTATAGATATGTTGTGCATAATAACAGCCAAATGTGAATGTGCTATTTCATACAAAATACTTCATCTTGTCAGTTATCAAAATGCTGGTGAGTAAACACATACCACATAGCAGCACATCTTGCCAAAATATGCTGCTTTATGAATGTATAAATGACAAAGCATGTATTTACATATTTTCCTAGCTTGTGATTTGCTTCGGCATGTTGTCTCAGTGAAAAACTCTCTTTCTTAGAAATTCTAGGGCCTGAGCTTCAATGTTTTCCTCTGGCATTGTATGAGTTGTACAGGCTCTGATAATCTCTCTGCCTGTTTTCTTTGTGGACTCTGGTTTCATCCTACCTGCCACAATCATGGCCCTAGACTGACTATAATACATTGTCAAAATGTGAATAAATTTCAATTAGATGAATGAGAGTGTTTGCACAATTCATTGAGTCACTGGCTACAAAACTTTAACTATGGCAAACTCACATTTTTACATTTATTACTTTTCTATTTCTCGTTTGCACCCTTTTCTCCAGCATGTCCCTACTTCCCTTCCCTCTAACATACTCCAGTATTCTGTCTGTATTTCCCAAATTACCTTTGCCTCTTAACCATCACAAACTAAATTATTAACTAATCTTCAAAGGTTCTTCTTTTGTTATGTTATTGGTTAAACCTACAATTGTTGACATACCAGCAGGTTAGTAAAAACCTAAGAATATGTGAGGCTACCACTTTTTTTTTCATCTAAGTACACTTTTGTATAGTTTTTGTATTGTGATTTGTGAAAAGCTTTGCTTTACAGTAATTTTTGTATCAGCATAGCGATTCTTCCTTTGCATGATGCATTTTGAAATCTTACAGTTATTACTCAGTATTATATTTTTGGCATGTTTTCCAACCTTTTAATTTGCTTTAGCAAACTTTTTGTATTGAAACACTTTCATATGGTTAATGATTTTTTTTATTTGTAAAGCATTGGGTATATTCAGAAACATTCATTGTGCAGTGGTACAGCATTAAAGAGAGATATCGCTTGTAGCTGGTTACCTATGGATGAGGTTTGGCATAGCACTGGTATTCTAAGAAAAGGGCTTCAGAGAAAGGTAGAGCCACCACATTACAGGCAGCACTTGTACTAGAGAACAGTAAGGAAGGGGCTGTGCTGCTATATCTCATGTGATCAATGTGAAAAAGAAAGCAAGGAAGCATTCAAATAAATTCCATATGGACGCATATATTCCTTCTATTATAAGGCATTGAAGGTACAACCTGGATGTACCTTGAGAAGAGATGCAGAATTATTTTGCTGAGTATTTCCCACACACACGCGCGCGCACACACACACACACACACACACACACACACACACACACACACACACACACACACACACACACACACACACACACACACGTCATTGTAGATCATGGAAATGTAACTGCTGTTACTAACTTAGGAGGTAGATAAGTTGGTGGGAGTCATCACCATAACTCTGGGTCTTTTTCTGATTTGGCACCAGTCAGAAAATGTATAAGACAGAATCCAGACATAGACAGCTGACAGACACACTATGGTAGAACTAATGACTATGCTGTGTGACCTGTATGATGATGTGCTACACCTGCAAGACCTGCTGTGCAACTTGCATCGCCTTCACAGTGATGTGTCATATACAATACTGTTCAGACCATTAGTAATTTACCTAGCATCAGTGAGTGCATCAATACTTATAACCTTCCCTGAATTTCACTGAATGTCCAGAGTTTTGCATCATGTTTTTAATCTTTTACTCATAAAACATATGGTCTTTTGGCAAATCATTGAAGACTGATGTCAGTAAATAATGTCAGAAATGTCAAGACATTTGTGTTTCATACTTTATATCCTTCAGAAAATGCATGGTAATGCAAAACCCATTATTTTAAACGTTTCTAAGTTTATAAGAGGAATATTTAATTTTTTTTTCAATTTTTGACATTTTTTCATTAAAAGTGTTTGTCTTTCTCCAGACCTCTTGAGCTAAGTGGTCAAGAGGTATATGTGCATCTGTACAGCAGTTATATACCTCTCTCCATTTTACCTTTGAAGGCCATGGTAGCCATGTCCATGGGTGGGTGTGCAGGCTAGGGGGATGGTCACAGTCTATGCCTACATAGATGATACATGCCTTTCCAGAGACTTCATTGCAGTTGCACCCAACTACTGTGGCCAACAGACCTAAGTATGTCCAGAACAAAGGCCATGTATTATGACATCCCTAGGGCTCCATTCTCATAATGCCTTACCTGCCCAACCATTCCTGGTCATGAAGTGCAACATTTTCAGTCTGCCAGTTGTCCATCAGAACAAAACATCTACCAGCTGCCATTGTCTAGGTTATGGATTCTAATACATATACTAGCCCCTAACATGGGACACCACATCAGAGTTCTAGTACATGCCACCAAAATACTATGCCATCCTTAACAGAGACCAAATCAAGCACTGATATGACAGGCCAACGTAGTACACATACAGCTCATATTTCAACATAGATTATCCATCCTGCAACTGCAGGATATGCACCCTTAGTCCACCTTACCTTACATCTGTGTGAGTAACTGCCATTTATACCACCCATGACCCTTGCCATTTGACAATGTTCCTTATCACTGTTCCTCACCCCAACTTTGCAAATGATGATGATTGTACCATAATGGCCTCCTCTGCTTATGAGGTAAGATAATCCCCCGGATTCACAAATCCTCCGTGTAAGACTAAATAAGTCTTACTCTGAGACTGCAGTTGAATGGTATGATGTCAGCGTGCCATGAATATTCATGAGGGCATGCTGACTCCACTCCAAGTCTAACACGGACCGTGCAGGAAAGCAGGGGGCGTGTCCGACTGTCGAGCAGTCTAAAGGTCCACGCCCCCGCAAGTGTTTGAAATGTAAAATGTCAACACACAAGAGTGAGTCCGCTCAAATGTCCACGTACCTAACACCACGCTCCCTGACATTGTAAACATTTGCACAGTTATAAAAAGTAAAACTTTAATTTTTTTTTTCAAATTCCCGATATAGCTTCCAGTATTTGTGCGTGTGTGCGCAGGTGTACCCATTGCTTAGCTGCAGTTAGCAATCTCGACATGGAAGAGCATAATAAGGAAAGTTTATGCAAATTACACCAAATAGCAATAGCGTAGTGGTAGAGCCTTCACACAAAGAGGAGGTATTCACGGTTCGAGTCCCACCACTCCCCTTCCTATTTTATGTTCTAAATTAGTATATGAAATAATTTCTGACATATATGATTAACATTTTACTAAAAAGCATTGAAATGGCCTATGCATCAGTGAACAAAATGTATATTTATAAAGGATCCTGACATATGATTTCCCGCAGTTAAGCAACGCTTTACCTAGCACAATATAGTTGCCCATAGTTAAGCAACACTTTACCTAGCGCAATATATTTGCCCGTAGTTAAGCAGCGCTTTACCCAGCGCAATGTAGTTGCCCATAGCTAAATAGCACTTTACCCAGCGCAATTGGTTTGCGCTGAGGTGCGCGCCGTGCCAACCAGTGCACCGTAGGGCAACGTGGAGCAACGTAGAGCAAAGTTGCCTAAACACAGCCACACCCCCTAGCCTGTCTGGACAGTAGTAAAATAAAATGCAATAACAAGGTTCGAACCCAGGACTCTGTGCACCATAATCAAAGTACTGAACCACTAAGCCATGACAGCTTAGGATAAACAGCCACTGTTAACATAAATATACTTATAAATGGTAGATTAACCATTACTAAGCAGGTCTGCAGTCAGCCGAGAATTTTCAAAAACGGCCAATCACAAAAAAGTGCGGGAAATGTGGCATATTTAAGGCCCATAGGCGGGAATACTCGACATAACTGATTGTAGCTCCCATCTGCAGTTAGAATGGCTGGTGCTGGAGAGGGTACACACTTTGGAGCGCAACACTGGGGCATCAAGGAGTCGAAATACATGGTTTGGCTCCTTGTCCACCGTCATGAGTCAAGACTCCTGCAAGGCCAGTTCCAAGGGACGGAGTACAAGGCAGAGGCTTGGAATCGGTTAGCTCATGACCTCACCAGTGTCACAGGTGTTCCTTGGACTGGTGAGCAGGTCCATCACCACCATGCAGACCTGAAGAGATGGAAGCAGGACCTACTGAACCAATGGATACAGGAGGCCCGTGGGATGCAAGATGCCCCACTACTGAGTAGGTAGCCATGGAATGCAGTATGTAAGACATGCTAATTTATTCTATATAATGGATAGGTATGTCTCAATATCCCTTCATTTACTTCACAGCTGCAGGTGTCCATGCTGCGAATCAGCAAGCCTATCCAGATAGGCTGCTAAGGCTGCACCACCAGGCAGGTTAGTAATTATTCTGCATGTATTGTTATATAAAGTAGTTGAGAGAGCCTAAAAGAAAGTGTTGTAGCCCAATAATACAGCCATAAAATGCCCTGAATAATTCCTCTGCATGTACTGTTATATAAAATAAGTCAGAGAGACATAAAAAGAGTGTAGTAACCCATTAAGAAAAGTAAAATATGTCCGGAATAATATCTCTGCATGTACTGTCATAAAAAATAAGTGAGCGAGCCTGAAAAAGAGTGTTCTAACCTATTAATAAAGGTATAATATGTCTTGAATATGTCTTCCATATGCACTGTAATATCAAATAAAGGAGAGAGCTTGCGGAAAAGTGTGTAATGTAATTAATAAAGGTATAAAACCTGGAGTGTGTCTGTGTCACTTACTTTGAAATGTTGTTGTACCCTTGCATTATACAAATAGTACTGTTTTAATAAGTGCTGGCAACCCACAGTTGGGCAGTCCCATCTAAAGTGGTTGATGGAAGTGCCAGTAGCTGTGAAGCATATATACAGTCCTCAACAGTCAGTTACTGGCTGGCATGCATAAGTAAATCTGGCATATGAGTAGCTTGTTAATTAGATCCCCAGAAATGTGAGTGTGCTACACAAAATGTAGGGTTCTGTACAAATCTAACTGAAAATGTCATGTGAACACATTCAGATATGTAGATAAAGAAATATAAATAAAATCAATAAATATGTAGCAGTAACATCCGCATCTTGGACAGTTAGTATGTCAGATATAGGTCAGGTATATAATGAACTAGCCAAACCCATTACACAACCTAATGCATGTTGCCAATTGTAATAATACATGTAGGGGATATACACCTGCAGTCAATAGGAATGTAGTGTAGACTAAAAGTACTTATAAGATGTTAATTGAGGTTTCTTTCTACACCCTACTGTATGTGCATAAACAATGCAATTCCACACATCAATGGGTATGTGTATCTCAAAACATTTGTTGGGACATATGTCCAATTGTTCTATAAATATCTGCATTCACTTTGATGCATGTGCCCTGTTCAAACATCACAATCATGGTGGCCTGTTGCCACCAATCATCTCTGCATGCTGTTAGAATGTCCACTGTCATTCAATATATGCATGCGTTATGCTTGCTGTTCAACTGTTGGAACCTTGGTGTGTTGGGTTAATGGGAATATTACTGCATGCTGTTACAACTAACTTGGAATGCTGTTGTTTATGTTGTAATTAAACACACCTAATCACAGAACATATGGGAAGGCCGGTCCCAGCGGACCCACCTGTCCCTCCTCAGCTGGCGAGTGAACCTGGCACCAGCAGGTCCGGTGCCCAGCCCTGGCTCCCCTCCTCCATTGGTCCTGTGCCACCTTTGGGTGGAAGCACTGCAGGAGATGGGGCTCATCCCACCCCGTGCAAGCGTGGGTGGAGAAGGGCCACTTGTCACCCTTCGAAGGGTCCAGGTTGTGGTGCGTAGGGAGATCCAGCGTTCAGTCGCTGATCCCCTATGCCAGCTCGAGGCAAGAGTGGTGTGTCTCATGGGTGAGCCTGCCCATCCTACGCAGCCCCCAGCACAGACACCCTCGGGGCTGTGAAGGTGCAGTGGTGACTACCCATGGGTGGGGATCTCAGTTCCACTGTTACCATCTGTGGGCTCATGGGCTTGTGATTTCCAACATCCATCCCCATCAATTGTGTTCACCCACCCCATGTCTCATACACCGCCCCTGTATGCATCTTGTTTGTCTTGTCTGTTTACATCCCCAACCTACCTCCCCAAATATACCTACTTCCTCTACCTCACTTTCCACTCTCACCTGAAAAAAAAAAAAAGGGCAATCTGTACCCACAAAAAAATTACGCCCCATGCATAGCTGCCCATTTCGCACACATGTCCGCTGGACATGTAAACTGATAATTATAATTGGCAGTACAACATACTTTGTTGTCCTCACCCCTCTCTCAGGGGTGGAAGGTTTCAAATTTCACTCCAAATTTATTGCATATGCACAGCTGTTGCTGGTAAAGAAATGGGCAGCTATAGACCTTCCCTACACCCGTCCTGCACATCCCTAGCTTGTTTCCCTACTGTCTTTCCCTCTTTGTGCCCCCTTTTTCACCACTTTCCTATCTCCCCATTTTCTTTTCTTTCAAAGAAATTAGCGCGGGGGTTAGCGGGAATAAGCACTTTTAAGCAGTAGTAAGCGGGATTAAGCGAGTGTGCGCATGTGTGTGCTTAGCTAAGCATCGCTAAGCATCATGCAAACCCACACAAACCCGCTTACAACTGCTTAAAAGTGCCTTAGTCACTCTGCATGGCAGGGCCCTTGTTCTGCTGAAGAGCAAAATAAAACACTTCAGTCAGTCTCGAACCCCGGACCTTGGACACACTAGACTGCATGAATTGCCACTAAGCCACAGCACATATACAAAAACTTTTTGCTGAAATAAATATATCATGCATTACAATGAGTGAATGTAAAGGAAAAATAGGAAGGCCATAACACAAAGCTTGTTCTGTGGATCTTTACCTGCAATTGTTGTGGAATGCATTACATTAGTGTGATATGAGAAGCAGCCATTCTAGCAGCAAATAATGTTACAGAGGCACTTTACAATCCCCGCACAGTATCATAGCAGGACAAACAGTGGCATATCTGATTAGGGCAGAGGCCATACTACCTAACTGTGACTACTTTTCAGGGATGTCCCTGATTGTGAAACATATTTTAGCTGTGTCCCTCTGAATCCCTCTGAAAAGTACTGACATCAGTCAGAAAGGTGGGGTATTACACAATGAATACTGACATTAATAACAGTAGACACTGATTGTACTTCATAAAAGGAGTACTAATCTATATGCACTGCTTCACTCAAGTCTACACTTACTGTCTCTATTATGTGTAAGGTGTACCTCACTTTTAACTACCTATCCCTGACTCCATGCAAAGATGTATCTGAGTGTTTCATAGGCCTGGCAGAGGCACAAACACACAGGCATATCAGCTATTCTGCTGTTACACACTCTGCAAATAGCTTTGGTAGTACTTCCACAAACATACCCTTATGTAGGAGTACAACACAGAAATACCAAAGGATGTAGCCATGTACTGGTAGCAACTGACTGTAACAATGCCATTGTACCAGTGATGAAAACACCTGTGGGTTGCACAGACAAAGAATAACAGTGTAACATTTGACTACCATCTGGATAGGTTCACAGTTGGGAACTATGCAGACAAACCACCTGCCTTGATAAACTAACAGGTACACACCAATCCTTTAAGTCCAGTAAGATAACATTCACACAATAATACATAATGCTCTCTGTATGTCAGCATCCCCCCACAATTAAAATATACTTGTGTGTTTAGGGTTTACCAAGGATGTAGGTAGGCCTACTCAGTACTGGAATTTTCCAGTTTCCTGAGAATCCTGTGCTAATGTCAAGTGAGTACATTAATATTCACAGTATAACAGTTCACAAACAGTTCATGTGCCAAAAGAATACTTCTCAATAACTACTTTTGTATGGCAGTTAATTATATGAGTAGAAAATAAACTACATAGTTACATAAATGTTGTGTAAGCATTTGTAGGGGTAAGTTAAACTCTACACTGAGCACTCTGTACTGGAAGTGGCAACAGTCAGGTCTGAGTACAACATGTATATCACTGTCTACACCTCTAGCTCCAGATATAAGAAGTATACCAACCTTCTGACTTACACAACAGTGTCCACAGCAAACAAGCATGGGCCCCACTCTGGAAATCTGAAAGGGCTACGCCTACATACCTTAGCAATTTATAGCATTGGGTTGCTATGACAGTGAGTACTGCAATTAACACACAGCAGGCTGTATGTATTTACCAAATGCTGGGCACCAATTGGTGCAGAGGGCATCACATGCACATGCGCAGATACCTATAAAAGCAGACTGTACTTGCTATACCCACAGGCAATCATTACATTGCACGTGTCAGAGATCGTATAACTCTTGGAGAGTCGTGAAAAAACTATTACTTACTAAAAAATATTTAATTAAGTAAAAATAATATATACTTAATTACTAACTAAAACTATTAATTAAGAAAGAAATACTTAATTAATAACCAAAAATAAAACTTAAGTAAAAAAACTTTACTTAATAAAAAAAAAAAAAAAAAAACTAAAAAAGTTGTCAAAGCATACACAGATGGACCTGAAAGTGAAAAACAGGTATGTAACAGATATGTAGTTACTGGCAAGTAGTAGAGGTTTATGAATAGTACTGTACATACTCTGAAACATGCATATGTGGCAGCAGTAGGTATGTATGCACTGATGCCATGCATAACTACTGCCATGGACAAATTAGTGTGTAGCTGTGTGCAGTGGGACATAACTGTGACATATGTAGCTCAGCATTATATGTCAAACATCTGATCATGTTATCTATGTTCTGTACAGTACTGTGTATAATGGCAGTTTGGCGGAGCATTGCAAACACCTATATAAACTTGGATGTGATGATAATCATATAATGTGTAGCTTAGCATTGGCAACTGCTGTACCAGGCTAATATAGTAATGTAGCATTTGCAGCTATATATACTCCCTGTACTATTGCTGTATCACACATGTGACAACTGTCCATGTTGTAGCAAGGCCCAACAGGTCATCCATGAGGTGTACAGACTTGCAACAGTGTGGACCTTGTGTGTGTATGGCACACACATATGGAGAGATATTTATGTGTCCGATATATTAGCATCTTAACATGTGCATAGAGCAAGGGACAAACTGCAACTGTTTGTGAAGGGTGGGCATGTATATGTTGGTGCAGGTTGTTATGTGCATATTTATATGTAGGTTGTAGTGTGTAGCAAACAAGACAGCATACAGTGCTGGCATATGACATATTGTGTTTAAACGCTGTGGGTATGATTTGTTAGGTTTTTAGTCTTCCAGACAGGGAGTCCTGCTAAAAATACATGGGCTGAGAATACCTTCCATGCATTCTGCACAAGACTGTGCAATACTATTACATAACTGTATCCCTCTCAACCTGTGCATAATTGATATTCCCACCATGAAAGGTGGACTGTATATGTGCCTATATGTATATCTATATGTATACCAGTGGATGTTCATATGTACACTCAAGCTCAATGTTGTAAACGTATTGCCATCAATTTTGTTAAAAACCCTGTACCCATGAATTACCACATAGGTGGTAGTCTACTCAACACCAAAAGTGTGATTAGAGACTATGGGACACAGGTGGACAGTAGTGTCCCTTTTGATAATCACAGTGCCACACTAGTTATGTAAACTGTGTATGGTCCACATGTCATCAGAAAAGGTGTGTCATCCATGGAAAAAGAGGTCAGTGTTCCACTCTACTCATCAGTCATAACACCCATCATAGAATACAATGGCCCTGTTGGTATGTACCTCAGAAGACATGTACAGCAACTGTAGACGCCAGACACATACCTCACAAAGAGTATTACCAGACTCAAACAGATGCCCTATGCAGACTGTCTTACAAAACCATTGCTACACTGTGTCGCATACCGCCTACCCAGAACCAACCTCTGCCTAACATACAAAGCTATGCCAAACCCACAGTTGTTGGACATGCTCCATATAAACAGATTAAACTCCATACAAGCTACACACTGTACTGATCTAAACCTTGTAACATCAAAAAGCAGAACATGCTGGAGTGGTACATGATCATGTCAGACACATACCATACTCTGGAACTAACTACCTATCAATAGCAAATGAAGGTTCTCATTAGCAGTTGTCATGAATAATCATGATGATTGGATGTGAGATAGGAAACACAACCTGGGAATCACCTCTGTGTCTCTGCATGACAGGGGCACATGAACCTAAATTACATGGGTGTTGGAGGGCAGGGTACCATATGGCTAGGCTTCCATAGGCCCTATGGCTAATAGCCTATAAGCTACCTAGGACCCAATACACACACGCATGTACTTGTTGCATTACTTGCTATGTGAGGTTGACTAAGTGTGATGGTGAATGTGTAGGTGAATGTGTCAAAGTTGTGTATATGTGTGATAACCTAGTGGGAAACTGTTTATATCATGGCATGTAGTGTTGTAGTTCTAATCCCAGCAAAAGATATGTATGCTACTGCTAGGCAGGAAAAGCAGTATGGCATACGGTGTGACATAGTCCCATGGTGTTGACTGGAGTGTGCCATTGTAGGCTACAGCAGTACATGTATGCTTACTGATTGTTCACACTAGTGAATACAAATCCCGTTTGAACTGTAGTACTACCTGAAGTTGTAGGCCTAAACAGCACAGTATGGTGTATATCCACACTGCTTGGAAACACTGTTTTGTTTGTTACCTGTAGTCCTCACACATTACATACCTCAGGCATGAGGTTTTGTAAATGCTGACACACAATACTGTATGGTACACAGGTAAAACTCATCTGGGTTGCCATACCTTTGTGTCTTGTAGGTATGTCTGATGTGTGTGTGGGTATGCCTGTAACATGGCCTCGGTGGTATGTGTGTCACAGGATATAACTGCATATCTAGCAACATGTATAGTGTAGTACAGCAGTATGCCACCTATATTGATGAATGTGCACATATGTTACTGATGGGTTTGCTATCAACAAGTAGCGTGGTGGACTGGTAGTAATGTAACTGTACTTTACATTCATTTCAATGGATGACAAATGTTTGTATGCATCAACCTCATATATACCTCCTGTGGCTAGGTGGTGCATTGTGTCACATACAGTGTGCCATGTACTGTTGTATAGTCTTACATACTGGTTTCACTTTGTTGCTGTGCAGAACATGGTTTGGTATATAGTATGTGCCTGCCACTGTCAGGCAGTTGTGGGCTGAGCAGTGATATGTGGTATTAAAAGTGTGTATCTACTGACAGGCAATAGGTTGCTATATATGGCATTTCATTGATGTCTGTACTCTAGAATGTTAAGTGTGCCACATGACTTGTTCACAATTATTGTTTTATTGTCTTCCAGGGACATGTCTCACAATAGAAAGTCTGCATATTCCCCTGAAGAGGAAGAAGTCATCCTAGATGCCCTTATACAACATCACAAACTGCTGTTCTCCAGAACCAGCCAGGACCAGCATGCGCGCACTGCACTGTGGCAGGATGTTGTCCGTCAGGTGAATGATGTAGGCATGCATAACCGGACTTATGAGCAGGTACGCCATCACTGCAGTGATTTAATCAGACATGTCCAGCAGCATGTCTCCGATGTCCACAGACAACAGCTTGCCACAGGTGGTGGTGCAGCAACACATACACCCCTCACCAGAGTGGAAGAGCTGCTCCTCAGTGTGGTGGCTCCTGGCCAACCACTACAACAGACATGTGTCATCATGGAGGCCGGAGTCACCCAGTATGTCGACTCAGAGCATGCAGGTAACATGGCATATCTGTAGAGTATTGTTAGTTTGATTGTTAGAACATGCATTTATCAGATGTGTACTGTGTATTCAAAAGATGTGGAGCCTGGTGTCATGCAATACTGATAATTTGGAATATAATCTGTATGCCTGTAGCTGTCACCTGTTGTACTACTGTAAAATTGCAAACTCACAGCAGCAATGCCATAGTTGTTGACATTGACAAACTGTCTCATATCCTTGTAGATCCCTCTGGTGTAATAGCAAGACATCAGACCCATGCTGGTGAGTGTTCTACATTTAATATAGAATATTACATGTGCACGTCATAGGAGAGTTGTAGGCCATATACACATGTAAAACACCTACACATAATGCATGCTCTGCATGTTCTCTGTGGGACTATGCACATCCCAGTAACATGAGTAGCTGCCTCAAACACATGCAATACACAGAGCATCCCAACCAATTGTGGTACACTGTAGTGGACATTGTATAGGCAGAGTCAATACACATGCACACAACATACACCACTTTGTCATATGCAGTAAGTGTTAATATGATACACATGGCGTATGTAGACACCTGCTGTAAGGTCATACTCCGGTATCCCAAATGTCATCAACACAGCACACATACTATACCTGAGTGGTAGAGGCCTATCATGGGGCGGTGCGACATGCTTCAACACACAACACATTCATGTTAGGCAATGCTCCCTATTGAACACCTTACATACCCATGTAACAACTGGCTGTGAAATGGTTAATGTAGCCAAAGTGGTGCAGGTCAGGTACAGCAAGATAGTTGCCAGTGTGGCATACATTAGTGGCCTTGAGTGACCACATGATGCTGCCTGATGATGGCTCATGGTACTATACTACATCCAGTTACAGTAACTACAGTACTACATACAGCATTCATTGCTATACACCTGACAGTTGTGTGCATCCAGCCATGGTATGTATACCTATGAGTGATGGTGCACAGGATATTGGAAAGCATTTTAGACTTGCATAGCAATGTTGTGTCCATGTACACATTGTGTTCCAGGGTGAGGCCAATCATTGAACAACACACATGCATCAAAGACATGTATACTGTTATCAGCAAGGACTCTCTACACTCACAGTGCATGCTGTTGAGCAACACACATCCTGCATGCTGACACGTGTGATAAGACTCTTTGGCTTGTGATACTGTACTCCACCATCAACCACTAATGAGTATGTTCCGTATTGCTGTCGGCGTGTGTGTGTGTGTGTGTGTGTTTGTCAACTTGACTGAGTAGTGTATTTGTGTGCATGTGTGTATGTGTTCATGTGTTCATGTGTGCATGTGTTCATGTGTGCCTGTGTGCATGTGTGCTAACATCCTGTACAGATTGTAAAGTGTGTTTCCTGTCTTCCTCTCACAGGTGCTGAGGTATTGTTGGATGAGTGCAGCAGGGAACCTGAAGTCACTGCCACAAATAGTGGACATGATGACATGTGTTGTGGCACAGGCAGGTTTGACAGAGTCTATCGTTGGTCTGCCAATCGACAGTACACAGCTTTCCACCCCATCTATGCGCACATTCATACTGCTGATAACATCCCTCAACACCAATGGCCTTAGCGGAGGAACCACATACAGTAGGCATTGACCAGGATAGTGTGGTATCTATGGCACATGCAACCCCACACAGCAGCCATACCCAGACACCTGGAATGGTACCACATAGGCATATGTCCAGGGGTTCTCGTGGGAGCACTGCTGGTCATAATGCCCCTGGCAGACATGCCCTCACAGGTCTCACAACCTCAGGTATGTTCCGGGCTGTAATGTAGACACAGGCATGTATGGAACGGTACACCAGGCAGGGACTAAGGGCACAGAGGGCTCACAACACCGCTATCAATGACAGTATCCGTGACTTTGCCGGTGCCATCTGTAATTACACCGAGGTCATTGATAGACGTTGGGGGGAGACACTAGATGTCCCCCTCAATATAATGTCCATGTGCCAGGACAGTGCAGGATGGCTGAGACATTGATGTGGACATATGCCAGCGACATCCTCAGCTGGCAGTCGATGTGGATGACACACAAGTCCCAGCCACTCCCATAGTGGCAGTACCAGCCCCAGCAATGTTGGGGCTGGGCTGTCAATAGACTGTCCTAGATGACCATGTGCACGTGGCTCTGGCCAGTCCCAGCAGGGACATGGGTCCAGTTGACATCCCTCTGCCTCTGATGATAGTACCCAGTCTGGCTTAATACCCGATACTGTCTGTGGCACCCCTGGCAGGCACAGGTACTGTGTCCATGGCCAGAGACAGTGATCTGTACAGCCTGGCAGGTACAGTCTGTGGCTGTCCCACAACCTCCCATATTTGGCAGCCACAAGGTGGAACTGTGTGCATGCAGACACACACACACATAAACCAAATACCTAGGGCTAACACATACACACACATTACATCAACATTGACCCATACTGTACTGTTGTCCCTCCCACACACACATACATGTCGATTGGATGGGTCATTGTCGGGCTCTGGCAAACCAATAACACACCCTGTGCATATGATGAAACTGTGCCACCTCCTGTCATCTGTGGCAATGATGCAGGAACAGGCTTACATGGTGCTGATGCACAGGGTGACCTAATAGCAGTGTAGCAATGTTAGCATGTTGTCAACATCAAAGTGTAATGATATCCTTGTAGGTATATCTGAGCAGGCATGATGCATTAAAGCTATGATTATCAATGTAGTATTGTTTACACCAGTGTTAATTCCAAGAATGTATTGTCTGCTCATGTGCCACTTGGCTGATGTGTGTGGTACTGGCAGCATGTGTTGGTAAGTGGATGGTACGTGTGTGATGTGTGCAGTACAGATTTGCAGGTGCACTTTTGTGAACATGGTGGAGGTGCACTGTCTGAATGTACGTGCATAGTGGACACATGGGAAGGGTGACATACCCTGTATTACACAGTGTTAACACTTCATATTTCCTATTGGTGGCCAGTATGCATTTTACTACACATATGTTACAACTTGGGTACACATGTGTGTATGACATGGTTTGACACTATGCTGTGGGTGATACTGTTAATATCGGTCATTGGTTTGCATTCTGGTAGTATACATAACCTCAACAGCCTGATTTTACCCAATCATTAGATGATGTCTTGACAACTGACACACAGATGTAGGATACACAGTAGCATTTGAATCCTTCCGGTACTATACTATACCAGTAACCAGTGGTATTGACCGCCACCCATTCCTGGGACCACTCCTGTTTGGCATGTAGCTGTCCTAGGTACAAGCAAACACACTAGGGATATGTCCGTCCACATCTGGTAATGCATACAGTGGCCTACAATGCATTCTCCGGATGAGACACTTATCCTCCACAAGGGTATCATGCAGACAGATACCTGTTGACCAACCCATGCTGTAAAGCTATAAGCCAACTATAGCATAGTCATCCACATTTACTATACATAGTATCCTGAAAGTACCACATTGGTAGTAGCCCACAACATGTAGCAGGGGTACCGATGTGTACATACAGCCACATGTTATGTCATCTGTCCTTTGGTATTCACATTTCCAAAGGTATGCTGATGTCCCTCAGTGTATCACATAAGCAATAAGGGGTCTGTATGCATATCCACGGAGTTGTTGTACACCTATAATGAATGGCCATTATTGACAGACTGTGTTGTGTTTGAACATGTCTGAAATATACCCTAGGCATGAACCCTCACTCACACTATTCTATGGAAACTGTCATGGGTATGTGTGACACAGATGACCTAGGCCACAAATCACTACAGTGGCTGGCCTTGCCACATACATACATATGTGACCTAAGGTCTGAGAAGCAGCAGCACAGACTGTCAATGGTAACAGATGTATTTGTGTAGAAAGCAGGCTTCACACCTATGAACTAATTGAGGTCACATGTACATATATGTATTTGCCACACAGATACCAGTTGAGGTCACATGTACATTTATGTATTTGCCACACAGATACCCGAAGTGTGCAATGCACATACTGTTGTTTTACTGATATGTCATACAGTTGTAAAAGCAAAACCCACAACACATTGACAAACAGTGTCACACACACTCAGCAATTGCAGGATTTAAACCGTGACCTAACTATGTTATGATATTAAAGAGATACACATTAACATGACAAGCTATATGCTTTACTGGGAGTTTTCATTTCCACTGCTGTATTTGTGGGATACTGACATCATCAGACTTGCCAAAGAGGAGTTTACCTCTTTTAATGTGTTTTCCCAGTCTCCAAAAAGGGCACTCCTCTCAATGGAAATTACATACACTCAGCAATTGTAGGATTCAAACCCCTACGTAACTATGTTATGATATTAGAAAGATACGCATTAACACGACACGCTATATGCTTTATTGGGATCTTTCATTTCCACTGCTGTATTTGTGGGATACTGACATCATCAGACCTGCCAAAGAGGAGTTTACCTCTTTTAATGTGTTTTCCCAGTCTCCAAAAAGGGAACTTCTCTCAAAGGGGATCACAAACACACACACACCCGACACACACACTCAGCAATTGTAGGATTTAAACTCCTATCTAACTATGTTATGATACAAGAGAGATACGCATTAACACGACACGCTATATGATTTAGTGGGGAAATTCATTTCCACTGCTGTATTTGTGGGATACTGACATCATCAGACTTGCCAAAGAGGAATCTACCTCTTTTAATATGTTTTCCTAGTCTCCAAAACGGGCACTCCTCTTACAGGAAATCACACACACAGCAAATGGAGGATTCAAACCCCTATCTAACTATGTTATGAAATTAAAAAGATTTGCATTAACATGAGGCGCTATATGCTTTACTGGGTGTTTTATTTTCTCCTTATATTTGTAGGATGCTGACATCATCAGACTGGACATGGTAATGTGTGTGCACTTTGTTTTATGCAATCCCAGGAATGAACCATGTTGGTCAACAGGTGTTAACAGCTTGAACAGGACTCCACAATTCTTAGCTTGTGTGATCTATCTGTGGACAAATTGCCATTCCTTCATATAACAATACATATTTATGCACAGATTGTTGATTTTGTGGATACGACATGTGTCTGTGATGTTGATAAAGGGCTATTCAGAGTCTATGTGGGACGTGTGTAGCTCCTTTCAGTGATGTATGTCCTGGGTGGCTGCCTTGCAAACAGTCTAGCAGGTTTGGGAACCATGATCTGCCCATGAACATACCAAAGTTGGTAGGGTTGTATGTTTGTCGGCTTCCAATAGCTCTGTTTATGACTTCAATCATGATGGACTCAATGGCTTTGCAGATCAGACGTCATAGGCTTATAGGACTATAGTTCCCATGGTCTGTTGTGCACCAACACTTGTGGGGTGAGCCATATGTTGCTGTAACACATTCAGCAGTTTCAGATCCTGTAGAGAGGGTGAGGCTCAACAGACTGTTCAGGTGCAGGGTCTGTTTGTTCTGTAGTTCACTTATGACACATATAGGGAAACAATGTAATCCAATTGATGCCATGTTTTCGGCTTTGGAAGGAGCTGTTTACCCTTTCTACATGTGATATCTCCTGGTATGATAATAGGGCCTTTTGTCAGTGGGAGGTGAGTATGTATGTATGGGCCTGTCTGACAGGATGTCAGCATTGTCAGTCAGGTACAGTTGGCCCTGACTCAGGACATGTATGAGTGTGCATTGCTATTTATGACATAGCTGAAGGAAGTGTCATGGTTCTTTCTGGACTCCTTCGCAGATAATCTTTCCAAAACACCGACAAACCTGATCAATAAACCCTTGTTATACTCTTTTACACACTTAACACCCTACTGATCTTTTGTGATCAATCAACAGAGTATTTCATCATAATATCGTGGCATGTCCAAAGGTTGGTTTCGTGTGTACTCTCCAGTCCAGCTGGTGAATATGGGAATTTTGAGGCAATGTTATAGCTGCCTTATGTACACAGACAACTCTCTCCTCCTCCCAACAAACTCAGATATATGTGAGAGATGCAACTATATAGACAAACAGGAGGCAGAGCTCTATTGACCCATGACCGGCACAGTCTACCAGGTGGTGAAGGTAACCACACACACCACAAATCCAGTCTCACATAGATCTATAGCGACAGCAAACAAAATACATTACCACACAAATACATACTCGGAGGCTCTAAATAATATCTGCCTAAGCAGCAGAGACCTCCAAAGCACACACCCAAACAACTGCTACCCCACAACAATACCCACATATCACATGGTTCACAAAGTCAGTGTGCCACACAGTCATTGCCTTTAGGGCTAAATAACACACCTAATACACTTGTAATAGGTGACTCTATTGTCAGACACACTGACATCCCACTCACCAGGCTGAACAAGGAGAAGGACACTTTGAGCTGTCTGTCGGGTGCCAGGATCCGCCACATAACACATGCACTAAGGTCACTCCAAAGCAAGTACAAATATGGTTCCATCATTGTCCATGCTGGTGTGAATGACCTCAGACGTTCCTCCCTGGACTACATGACAAGAGACATAGAGGAGCTCTCTGATCATGTAGCCCAGGCGGTATGACCCTGACCTTGTGTAGCATCTTACCCTCACCAAGAATGATGGCACAGTATACAGACAAATTGATCAATTTTAACAGTTGGCTAACATATTGGTGTCATTCAAAGGGGATCCAGTGTCTGTCAGCCTGTGATGACATGCTCGACATGCCACATAGATTCACTATGGACAGCTTGCACCTGTCACCCCTGGACTTTCGAATACTGGCTAAGGCTCTTGCCACCCCCATAGTGCCTTTTTTAGGCAAGGCTCAAAAGACAAACCCACCTCCATAGACAATACAAGGTAAAAGAAACTAAGGGTAATGCTGCTCAACACCAGATGTCTAAACCTCAAAATGCACACATTCAAGACTCTCCTCAGTATGGAGAATGTCAATATCTGTGCAGTAACAGACACCAGGTTCAGGCTCCCAAAAGCACCCCAGCACTACCAGGTTATACTTCATACCATGCTTTTCGGCAACAAGACTCGGACCGACCAACAAATATAGGGGGAGTATCCGTATACATCACAAATACACACACCTCCAGGTTAGTAGCACTGCACGAAGCATCAGAGACAATACATGTGCAACTAACAGTGGGCAAAACTGCCTATCAGTTTGTAGCCTGGTACAGATCACCTTCCCAAACTCAGGAACCCCACTCGGCTTTCCTGGGAACACTGGAGAATATGACAGTCCCTCCAAACACCATTATATGGGGTGACTTCAACTACCCAAACATTGACTGGGAATACTACTCAAGCCCCAACACCCTCGCCCAATGGTTGCTAGAATTTCTAAACTCAAATGCTATGTCACAACTGGTCACGACACCCACAAGAGGGGAAAACATATTGGACCTGATCATCACCAACATGGGGACTCTATGTTCCACACCAGAGGTATACCCCTCATTGGTAAGGTCAGACCATACATTTATCTCACAGGACATCCATATCCCATCCCCACCCCCATCCTAGGTACTCTCAGTGAAGAACTTACCAAAAGCAAACGTCACACTTCTCAAAACCGAGGTGGTATCATTCAAAGACCCTGGGACAGAGGTAAATACGGCTCTGTCTGGTTGACCCCAGCCATAAATAAGCTATACAAAAAAAGGATGAGGCTACTACATGATAGAGCACAATCCCAAAAAGGGAAGGCATCTCTGATCAGTACTAGCAAGAAGCTACGATCACTCATGAATTCATCTAAGGCCCGCTTCGAAAGGAAAATTGCACCAGACACTAAGGACAATCACAAGGCCTTCTTTAGTTATGTCAGGAACCTGGGTGCCAACTCCCAGATATGCTGTGAGTTGCTGCAAAATGACAATACATACACTGAACCCACAGACATTGCCAACATCTTGGCAAACAGGTTCAGTGCAAATGTCACCCCCCCATCCCCCCTAATGAGCAAATGTCCATCCCAACAGAGTGTAGCCTCCCTGACATCACAGATGAACAGGTGAGAGCTGCCCTCTCCAAAGCAAACAACACAGCATCAATGGGACCAGACAGTGTCCCGGCCTGTGTCTTACATGAGCTTCATGATGAACGTAACCCTCACATTAAGTCACTGTTCAATATCAGACTTACTACAGGATATGTACCCAAGGAATGGCGTACAGCAACAGTGGTCCCGCTCCACAAAGGTGGTGCCACAATGGACCCCGGACACTATCACCCTATAAGCCTAACTAGCCTGGTCTGCAAAGCTATGGAGCATATCATCATGGAACTCATACACAAAGACATCGGGAACCTACAGACACTGGATCCTACACAATTCGGCTTTGTTGTGGGTAGATTTTAACTCTTGAACCTGGTTGACTTCTCTAAACAGTTACCAGGTCCATAGACATAGGGAAGGTAGTCCACACAGCCTACCTGGACCTCGCAAAACCCTTCAACACAATACCCCACTCAGGCAGACCTCCCAACCATACCGAATTACTCGGTATTTACCGAGTTTTGGGGTCCAAATAAAGGGGTGCCACGATTCCCGATTGGCACCCCTTCATTTACGATTTTTTTGCTTCATTTTTTTTATTTTTTAAAAAATCGCGCTGTCGGAGCTGACGTCATCGCGTGCGGGATGACGTCAGCGCCGTCAGGGCTACCAGCCAGTCGGAATTGAGCTCAAGGAGCTCGCGTCATTATTTCCGGCTATTTCCAGCTGGCTGCGTAGTGCGAGCGGGAATACTGAGCAGCGAGAAGTTGAACCTTACCAGGCAGGCCGCAGGAACATTAATGGCAGGCAGTAATGTTGCTCATCAGTTTTTTTTTTTTTTTTCCAAGTCGGGCCGGCTGCGAGCAAGTATACAACAGCAATGGGAATTACAGGCAGCACTGCAGCAGTACCATATCAGTTTTATTTTTCCAAGCAGCAAGCATCGCGAGCAGGTAAGCATGGGACAATTGTGGATAGGTGTATTTATGTGTTGTGTTGTGTATCTGTGCACATGTCTGCAATCCCCTTCATTGCTATTTGTTTTCTTTGGGCTCGTATTTGCACTGGTAACTTTTTATTTGAATGTATTTGGGCTCCGTAAGAAACAGATTAATTTGCAAACAAGTCTGGTGTTGGTAACTTCTCATTCAGAAATGAATTCATTTACAGTTGCGTAATTTCTTATTTGATTGCACAGCATGCTTTGGGCTCCTTAAGAAAATTTCTTTACTGTTTGAAGTTCCGTTTCGCTCATTGCTATTTGTGCTCGCATTGCATTCGTAACTTCTTATTTGAATGCACTAGCAATAGGATGCTTTACAGGAGAAAATATACTTTCATGTTTATGTTGGCTTACAGGCAAGAGAGTGTGCTTGCTTTAACAGAAATTGCTTTTGTTGTATTTTAATGGCTGCAGGAGAAAATGTGCTTTCATGTTCACATTGGCTTACAGGCAAGAGTGTGTGCTGTGCTCTCTACTCAGATAAACTGCTTTCGTTTTACTTGTATTTTAAGCTGCAGGAGAAAACGTGGTTTCAGTTTCATGTACATTTTGGCTTGGCTTACAGGAAGAGAAAGTGTGTGCTTGTGCTTTACTTAACAGAGAAACTGCTTTCATTTTATTGTATTTTAACGGCTGCAGGAGAACATGTGCTGTTATGTACATATTGGCTTGGCTTACAGGAAGAGAAAGTGTGTGCTTATTTAACAGAAAAATTGCTTTTGTTTTACTTGTATTTTAAAGGGTGCAGGAGAAAATGTGCTTTCATGTACATATTGACTTGCAGGCAGGGCAATGTGCTTTACTTATTTAACAAACTGCTTTTGGTTTAACAGCTGCAGCAGAAAGTGTGTGAGAAAGACTGTCTGGAATGTTGGCTCATACATACTTTTGGTCTGTTTCTCAAAATTTTTGTTTTCT
The DNA here is from genome assembly GCF_019279795.1 of Protopterus annectens. NCBI lineage: Eukaryota > Metazoa > Chordata > Ceratodontiformes > Protopteridae > Protopterus > Protopterus annectens. The sequence continues at coordinate 1,884,625,625 of NC_056728.1, read as the reverse complement.
GACAAATCCAGTGAGAACTGAATTCACTAAATAATTGCCATTTAAGTTTCAGTCTTCCTGTCTTTCAGGAAATGCATGCTTGGTAACACGAAACATTTCGTACTAGCAAGCAACTGTTCTAAGATCATACAAACAATGTTTAAAATGTGTCCCTGGGTTTGGGCTTTTGTCCCCTTCCCAATCAATTTTTGGTTATTTCCAGATTTCTTATGCTGCATAGGTCTTCAGGGGGAGAGTAGAGTACTGCTGATAGTAAGTGTGTTTGTGTTGTCAGTAGACTAAGTAGTACGACTTACTTTTGATGTAGAAGGCTGTGGGGGTTCTAATCCCACAGCATGTAGTTTGCTGATACTGTACTCTGTTGTACTTTGCAGTCCTGAGAATGTTCTCTTTGGCAGACATGGCTAGTAATTCTGAACCTGTTATCAGTTTGCCATCCATTCCCAGTTGTAATATTACTGGCTTTTTTTTTTTCTATGCGACAGGCAATTTATATCTCAAGGGCAACAGGCACGTTATTTGTAGATGAAACAATAAAATATTAAGTTGTTTTGACAGCGGCAACCTCTTCATTAGTTACATATCTCCTTAATGTAGAAATATTATGTGACTTTTACTTCTGCAGAGATTGTGCATATTTAGTGATACTGGTGGATTGTAGACATTGCTCAGACTTTTATAATGGAAATGTTCTGAACTGGGCAGTTTAGTCAAATATTGGTTCATGCATTTTGTTTCATTGCTTACTGTAAAAGTGTTCAAAACAATAAATTTAAAATGCACTGTAGCAAGTATGCTGTATTATACAAGGAATATAATTTAATATTGTCCGGAAGATGCATCAGAACACATGTAATGTTTTGTGTGCAAGGGGGCCTATGATTTGAAAACAGCCCAAAGCTAATCTTACCACTGGCCAGATGCATTTTCTTTGTGGGTTTCAATGTTGTTTCAATGAATGCGAGTTTCAAGGGCAGATAAGTTATAATGCTAAGTCTGTTTTCATTGTGAGACTGTATCGCTTTGTTTAGCAGAGGTCTAGTAGTGTTTATGCTATAAAATGTAAAAAACTTTTTTAATTAATCCAAATAAACATTGTAGAAGTAAAGCAGTAAGCACATTATAGTGTTTATGGTAAATAGGGCAAATTAACCAGATAATGGTACATTGGAATGGCTGCAGGGGACTCTGGTGCCATTTTTGATTATCTGTTCTTCAGTTTGCATTTGAACGTTGGTATCCCACAATTCCACTGGAGCGGGTGGGGTTACATAATTATGTATGCAAATTATATGTTAATCAGCGTACAGATTTGTACCTCTTTTTCATGGGCCCTGTCCAGATTTTTGATGTTTCCAGGTTGAGAGGTATGCACTCAGGCATCATACATAAGCTCACCAGCTTAGATATCGACACATGTCACAAGATGGATTGCTAACTGGATCAGGGATAGCACCCACATGGTCAGTATTGCAGGTGCCATGTCTGACTCTACACCAGTTACATGTGGCGTCCCACAAGGCTCAGTCCTGGGACCTCTCTTGTTCAGTATATATTTCTCTGATGTACAGGCTAACACAGGAGGAATATGGCTGACCATGTTCACAGATGACTGCAAACTGGGTGCCATATTCAAATCTCCAGCTGGCACAAGCATCCTCCAAAAGGATCTCACAGAGATGGATAACTGGTGCCAGAGCCATGACCTACAGCTAAATGCCATTAAATGCATGGCCATCCATTTGGGAATAGCAAAGTGCCCACACATTACCACATAGGTGGTAATCCATTAAGTATGGCCGAAGTTATTTTGGAGTTGGGGACACGAATAGTTAGTAATCTCGCCTTTGACAATCACGTTGCCAAAGTGGTTAGACAGACCTTCTATTTAGCCCACCTTATCCCAAAAGGTTTCACATCTAGATCAAGTGAGGTCATTGTGCCCCTATACTCATCAGGCCCATGACTGGATACAATGCCCCATTTGGGATGTACCTTACCCGACACCTGCAGCAACTGTAATGGCCACAAAAGTACCTCAACAAGCAGACCTAGGGACTCACACAGATGCCCTGCGTAGTTCAGATAAAGTAACTCCAGCTCTACTCAGTCACTTACCGCCTACTCAGATGCGACCTGTGCCTGTTGTTTAAAGCCATGTCCAACCCAGAATTAATGGACATGCTCCACCTCAGGATATCCGAATCCCTTAGAGCTACACGCTCCAGGGACTTAAACCTCAGCACAGATATTAATAGGACATGCTGGAGGGACACATTCATATCCCAGAGGCTCCTCTCACTCTGGAATGGGATCCCAGTCCTGCATAGGCAGAGACCCCCACCGACCCCCTACAGGAGACATCTTAACGAGTAGATGGTTGAGTGTATGTTTACCCCTGGGATCTCTTCTGGGTCCCTGCTAGACAATAAACTAAATGTAAAACGCCTATCTTGTGTGACCTACTATTCACAGGCACAGTCTAATAATCTAACAGGGCTGCGAAAGCCAAACACACTCTGGCTAGGCTTATAAATGCCCTAGGGCAGATAGCCTAGTATCAACCTATGAACCTATGATAATGTTCGGGATGCACATTGTTTATTGATGATACTGATTGCAGTTTTTTTATCTTCTTTGCTTTCCCACTTTCTATGAACAACCTAAGTATCTGCAGAATATATTTTATTATGACAGGGTTCCAATATATTATATATGTGTCTGTTGTCATATAACTGTGTGCACAAGGCAGATTGGTGAATAGTGAGAGGTTCCTGGGTTAACAAATGCAACTGCCGGATATGTGTGGCCCACTGCTGTACTCAGACATGACCTAAGTGTGTGAGCATGCCCAGTTTGGCCTTTCAGTGTTTTGTTGCCTGACATTTGTCTCATTTATTCAAGTATGTGAGCATGCCCAGTTTGACCTTTCAGTACGTTGCTGTCTGAAGTCCACTACATTTGTTGATGTGTGTGAACATGACCAATATTAACATTTATACTATATGTGTGTTGAAAATCAGGTTCTATTCTTACTGCAGGGCTCACCTTTGTGTCATAACTCGACATGGATTATGCTGTGCCTGCAGGGTTTCCATGAGATACTTTGCATAGACTTATCAACATTTCTTCATAGAGGCTGACCAGTGAAATACTGTCATGGTTTAGTGGTTCAGTACTGTGACTGTAGTGCACAGTGTCCTGGGTTCGAGGCCTGTCACTGCTTTATATTTTCATACTGAGCACACCAGACTGCTTAAAGACCAGTAGAGCAAATATGAGCATGTTAGCTTTTGTTAAGCTATGCACAACTTAGACCAAGCTTGTCCAACATTGCTCAACGTTAATCAACATTGCTGAACGTTGTCCAGTATTGCTCAACATTGACCACAGTTGTGCTAGTTAGTGTGTGCAATTTTGTTTACATATACTACATGGTGGTAAAAGCTGTTTAGCACTGCTTTATATTGCTTAACACATGGCAATCATGCCTCAGGTGGTGCTGCAGGGCTGCCTATGTCAGATGCACATACTACACTCCCTATACATGTTTGTAAACAGGCAGTGTCAGGTTAGGCATCCCTTTTACTATATGTGCAAGTCAGAGAAAGGTATCATTTCCAGGGTTCCTACTGAGCCAGTGTATGTGCTATGCGTTGCCTCTTTGCCAAGGCCAAAGCATACTGGGCACACCTCCTTCTGCCTACTGGAGCAGGCTCAGGTTGTTCCTCCTCCGAGTCACGCTCTGCCTGTGATGGCCTTGGCAATGGTGGGGGGCTGTTTGGCCCGGGCCTATGCTGCTCCTGCTGCAGCTGTTTTCGCAGGATCATATTATGTAGCATAGCACATACCATGACAATTTGGGTACATGTAGTTGGTGAGTACTGCAAGGCTCCACCAGATGTGTCCAGGAACCGGAACAGTGACTTGAGCAGCCCAAACACATGCTCGATTACATTTCGTGTTTGTGTGTGTGCCTCATTATGGCATTCCTGTTCAGGTGTGTGTGCATTCCTGATGGGTGTCATCAGCCACGGCTCCAGTGCATAGCCAGCATCCCCCACTAGGTGACTATGAGGGATGTCCCCATTGGCAAATGTCTGGTACAGCTGTGTCAGATGCCAGATATGGGAATCATGGTAGCTTCCAGGGCAGCCAGCACACACATTCAGTATTAAGCCCTGGGCATCACACACAATCTGGCAGTTGATGGAGGGGAAGCCCTTGCAGTTAAAGTAGACCCTACCCCGCTCACCAGCTGGTGCTTTGATGCATATGTGCATGCAGTCTATTGCACCCACTACCTCAGGGTATTCCGCTATTTGTTGGAAGAGACGCATATTGCTGGCCAATACCTCATGGGGATTGGGGAAATATACATGATCACCGACATGTGCTGACATGGCATCCAGGAACTGGTGCAGTTCCCTGGATGCTGATACATGTGATATCCCCATCATATCACCAGTTGGTCTCTGGAAGGTACCTGTTGCTAATATTCTTAGGCCAACACATACCTTGGTTTCCACTGGGATGGGTTTTCTTTTGTTGGTTCTGTGTGTGAGGCGTGGCCTGCACAGCTCAACAATTTGCTGCAAGACGTCTCTGTCCACTCTATAGCACTCCACTATCTCTAGCTCATGTAGCCCCTGATAGGTTACCCTGGGCCTGTACACTCTTCTCCATCTCCTCACTGTGGGTTGTCTAGCAGCATTTGCATTGTCACCACCCTCAGCATGTTGCATATGTCACCTTATAACAGCAATGGCAGCCCCTAACATTTCTTTGTCTCAGTAAAGCTTTTTCAGTTTTCACTTCTATTAGCTTACTGCAGTGTTGCAGTGTCTCTGAGAGAAACATAGTGGAATGTTGTTTGCAGATTTTAAGTGCTGGGCTGGGCTAGTGTACTGCCTGTGTAATTGCCTGGTTTTGATTGTTTTTACCTGCTAGCTCTGCTAGTACTCCCTGGTTAACTTCCTACTATTTGTTGTGCTTCCTTTTCCCTTTCTGTTTCCTCAGGGGGGCAGCGCCACGCACACAAGCGCAAACACACACACACCAGCTCACACATGCACACACATGCTTACACGGACTACAACTTGCTTATTCTTGCTAAAACGCGCGCACACAGGTGCATACACACTTACAAACATTTCAACATCCTTAGACATGCTTACTCCGGCTTAAACGCATGCACACAGGCGTACACACGCGCACACAGTCTTACTCGGATATACAGGCGTGCACCCGCATGCAAATATGTTGCAAGCACTTCAACAAGAAACTTTAGTGTTATCCACAGCATACACCTTTGATTTCTTGCCTTTAGCTAGGCTACCTGTTGACACACCTCTTCCAGTGATGAGTAACTGACAGCAAATACATGCCACTCTGCTCCAGTGAGCTTCACTTCTTTCATACATACCCCTTCGTGATGTCACCTATCTTCTACTCTGATACTCCCCTTATCTTACTCCTACACTCCACTGTCTGTGCTCATTTGCTATGTAAACTTGGGATTCACTATCCTTACCCTCATTTGCATAGGATTGTCTACTAATGCTTGGTTACATCTCTTAGACTGAGCTTCACCCCTTAGCAACCTGTCCTCAGTAGCCATGTTGTCTTCAGCCTGCCATTCCCTTGCATTGTACATTTGGCATTCCAATAAAATCCATATTTGTGGATTTTAATTATTGGTTTTCTGATTTTTAGAGCACAGCACGCTTGCGCGGCGCTGCGCTATGCTTAAACTTTGGAGATCGGGATAAAAAAAATAATTTTATTTTTATTTTGCATCGGTGAACATTGCCAATGGCCGTATTTTTAGCCATTGGCATGCTTCCTCAAGTGGATGCATCCTTTTTTGGGGCTGTCATGGCTCAGTTTTGCTATTTGCAGAATGATACTCAAGGTGTCAACGGAGTACATTTCTGCAAATAACACTACTCTTACGCGGACAGGTTCGGGTTTCCTGGATCGCAAATTTACCTCATTTGCACAACTTTCGCCTGCAACTGAGGTAATTTGCATATCCTAGCCCTGTCCGTGTAAGAGTCATTTTAGGAACTCTCTTGCACACCCCTACCGGCTGTTCCTGGATCGCTCGGCGGACATGTTGGCTGCATGGAGTCTTACTCTACTCTTAGACTCCGTGCAAGCCTTTGTGAATCCGGCCCAATATCTGATGAACATTTTGATCAGTTAATGCTCTACATTACACAGCCTAGGTAAATATTGCATACAACAGTTTTGTTCTGTGTTGTCTGCATCATGGTTCATAGGTGTGGACTGGATACTACCTCTCTGCATGCTGCAATGTACTGAGTCTGCTCCTGCCTTCCTTGGGGTGCCAATGTAATCTATTTTTGGGAAGACTCTGTGTATGATTCCTCTAAAGCTAATGTGGCATGCCTGATGTTTTTATGTTGTTCTGTCTGCTTACATGCTACCATGTTATGTAACATGGTGCACACCACAAATATTTTGCTGCAGGTGGGTCTATATTATAACATTGAAGTGTTAAAACTTCAAATGCTATAACATCGAACCAGAAACCTCAAAGACTGACAATATCAAAGCCGCAGAACATCGAATTCTTTCCCAGGGAAAGAATTTGGTGGACCGTTTCCACGGCTTCGCTATTTCCTTCATTGTGGTGCAACCTTGGAGTTGGTATATTTAAGTAGGGGGGGTGTAGGGGCAAAGCCCCCCCACATTACAAATAGTTTGTAGTGTTTGTGTGTTTCATGTTTTGTACTGGAGCAGCGATTTTTTTTCTCAGGGAAGAAAATTGCTGTTTTCAGTCTTCGGGTTTTCAGCTTTCGTGGTTTTGGGTTCGATGTTATAACATTCAAAGATTTGACACTTTGATGTTATAATATAGACCCACTGCAGGCATAGCTCTCAACTGTCTGGATTTTCATAGAATGTCCAGATTTTTGCCTCATATTTTGGTCTGTTGCTCATAAAACGTGTGGTTGTCTAGCAAATCACTGAGGATTGAAGTCACTAAACATTGACATACATTAGAGTTTCAGACTTCAAATCCTTAAGAAAAATGCATGCTAACACAAACTCTGTTATTCTAACAACTTCCTATGCTTAAAAGACCCATATTTAAAATCTGTCCTATTTCTGGCTTTGTTTAGATTTCTTGTGCTAAGAGGTTGAGCGGTAGGTGTTTTTCATGTCACCAGATGCATATGCATACTAACAGTGGAACTGTCCCTTTAGGAGTCCAAAAACACATTCAGTAATGGTCCATGTCTGTAGAAATGCAGTGTTAAAAGCTATCTCAGCTATGATCTGGAAGGTTTTGATCGGGGTCATCATCCATGTTTAAAAGGCATATCCATCATTGTTTGCAATACACAACACTGGACACCATTGTATGTGGCCTTCTGCCTGTGTCAATGGAAAGTGCATTAGATGACCTTCTAAAACATTAGTAGATATCTCATGTGTTAATGATATAGGAATTATAGGAACTGCCTGAATGGCACATGGACACATTGTGCATGATACCCTTTGTATAATCCACCACCTTGTAGTTGTTATAGTGGAAGCTTTTTCAGCTGATAAACTAGACATAGCATGGAGCAGGTTGGTCCCTGATAGTGAGCTATGTGCAATCAATGCCCCAAATGACTTAACATAAGTATGCTCTGTTACAAAATGAACCCATGGTGTGGGCTTTCTATCCTATGCTGCCCAGGCAAATGATAAATCCTCCTAAGCATAATGGAACTGATGTAGGCTGTTTGAGGCTGATGTCTGTCAAATTCTTAGCATGTCCACTTTTGATGCTGAAGGGTCCCTGTAGCAAGGACAATTAATACACTTATTTTTATGTCCATACATCACCCTTGTTTCATGTGTGAGTGACATAATTCTACAAATTCCTGTAAGGTCTCCCTCTCCACATGACAGCAGTCAAAAATATCCTAGTCATGGAGGTGATGGCATGTTGAGTGTGATAGGAACCTTCTGTGTCATGGCTGAGTGACAACATGTGCCATTGCTTTCACTGACTCTGGAGGTGGCCACTAACACCTGCTGTTTGGCTATAACTGCTGTTATCATTTGAATCATACTGCAAGCCCGTATAACCAATATGGTGAACACCATGACACATAGCACCATCTTGCTCTGCCTTCTATGCTGTCATCATGTTCATATGCACTAAGCATGTTGGCTGCTATCTGCATGCAGTTATGCTGTAATTTGCTCACAGTTCATATCTTTCTGTTTTTCAAGTAAGATGACTGTGCTACTCGTGTCTCTGAATTTCCACTTTCCTCTGCATCATCACTCATTGTTTTTTTTTTGTGCTTAAGACTATGTGAAAAAATGATAAAATGCTTCTGCATATCCTCATTGTGCTTTACATGGATTTTTTCTTTTAAACCATAGGATGTTTATGTGATTTAAAAATAAAATCTAGCAGTTACTATATAGTACATTTGTTTATGTTATTCTTAAATAACAGTATTTCTTTAGATTTGTTTGTGAAGTCTGCTTGTAGGCTTCAACGTTTTAACAGCTCATTTACTGTCAGTATGAATTCATGCAATTGTAGCATTTAAGTACATTTCTGTTGTCACAGCATGCATTCAGAGTTCAATATAATCAGTGTTACAACTACTTTTCTCAAGATATTCAATAGATGCTATAATTTATTCTTGAAATTCAGGATGAACAAATCATAGTGTATTATGCTCTCTGATCTTGTTGGCATGTTAATAATTTGCTTTATTTTGACTGGTTCAGCTTACCACATAAAATTGTCAATGCTGATCTCTGAAGAATTGTTATTCAATTTAATATATACAACCAATTTAGATCACCAACTGCCATGATGTTGTCATACCCAGTACATCTGTCAACTTGTCAAAATGTGAATGGATTTTCCTTTAAGCTTTCTGATGTCTTTAAAACAGTACATTTAGTGCTTCATGATTAATATCCTTCATGTTATCAAAAATATTTGTTCATGCTATTCTGAGAGTGCAGTTTAAATCATGGATCAGGCAAATATGGTTTACATTTATGATGGCACCAGCTTTATTTATTTTTTTGTTTACAAAATATATAATTTATACTTGTGTAGCATTCTCCATATCATTAAGCATGACTTTGTTTATAAAACCAAATATTTCCCTTTGGTTGTATATAGTTAGTTTTTCAAGACTATGAGTTGTTAGGGAATGTCAGCTTTTTGTAATCCAAGGTTCGATTCCCACAGCCTCTAATTACCTAATGTGGGACTCTGAACAAGATGAATAACTAGATATTGAACTTCAGTTATTTGTGAAAAGAGGCACCGATGCTTAGTCAGTTCAAAGGCTATCAAAATAAAAAATAAATAAATCTCTCAAACTGTTAATGCATGCCTTAAAATTCATTACATCTTGTTGTAATATATTGTATTTATGCTCTTTATGTCTCCATTTGGAAACAACTTCCCTACCTTAAGCACCATATTTATTACTGAACTGTGTTTATGGGCTCAGAAAGGCATAGTTTGGTATGTAACATTCTCCTGCACATTAATTCTACCTTCACAATTATACGACAGCCCCCCACTATGTTTGTGCGTGTGTGTGTGTGTGTGTGTGTGTGTGTGTGTGTGTGTGTATGATCCTACATGTACATGTGCATAAGTACATAGACATGCATGTGCATTTTACATATGCGTACTATAAGCATACCATTATCCACTTATCCATAGTAGAACTTCTAGTATCTCACTATTATTTCTATAGTTTTGCACCTGCCAGAATCAGAATAATATTAAAATAGTGTAGCCTTTTTAAGGTGGTGCATAACCAGAATTTTTTTAGTACACCCACGAAAAGGTTTTCAAATTCTTAATGAACTCAAAATAGTATACTTGGCATTATTTTTCTCCTATTCCTTTCTGTTTGTCAACTGCATTTTTTGCAATACCATATCCTAGACACATGAATATCTTGAGGTAACTTTCAGAAATTCAGTAGATCAGTGTGTGTGTGTGTGTGTGTGTGTGTGTGTGTGTGTGTGTGTGTGTGTGTGTGTGTGTGTGTGTGTGTGTGTGTGTCCATGCTGATTTGTCTGTCATGACAGGTATAGGATCCCAGGTGAGAATTATGCAGACTGTGAATGCCACTGGGGTGGACTGAGATATTCTTCTTGCCATGTGTCCTTCTCTGGCTTTGCCTAACTTTGCTTGCTTTCCCTGTTCTATACTACAATCTGATTAGTATGTGTGTTGTGATCTATACCACAAAGCAGTGGCTTAGTGTAAGAGTCTTTGCCCACCTTTGTAATGCATTGCATTTATGCTGTTTACTTTGCTCATTGGAGGCAGTTTGCTTACCTTAAGCACCACTGCTTTTACAGGGTGACTTGACTGGTGCAACTGCAAATTGATTGTTTCCACTGATGCTGGAGGTATGGAGTAAATTGGAAGTTCTGTTTAGTGTTCCAACTTCATTGTCTACCAATTTGAAAAGCCAGTATAAACGTTTAGTTGAAATCTACTTTCAGTGGAGTAATTTTAGCATTCAGCCAGATTCATGAATGCTTACATAAAGTGTTGCTATCGTGCACATGTAATGATACCTCACACACATGATTGCATGATATTTCATATTGAAAAAGGGGTAAATGGCAGAATATGCTAATTAAAGCATAAGTAGCTGAATAACATGCTAATTAACCAAACCAATATGGCAGAGATATTCAGGAACCTAGAAAGTAATTGCATACCCTTAGTGTAGCCATTTTGCCCTGAAATCAAAAACTGTTTGGAGTACAGCTATGATTACACTTAGGAAAAAATGTTAGAGGTTGTTGCTGCCATCATTAACTTGTATGTGCAACACAATTTTGTTCAAGGTGCTGCTGCTGCTAACAAATCTCTGCCATGAAGAGAAAGGGTGTTTATACCCCATTTGACTTATTATGGTCTGCATGACACAGAAGTAGTAGAGCGACAGCAGGTGGACAGGGAAAGTCTATAAGTAATATGCAACCTCTGCTGCCCTCTCTTGAGGATCAAGGTATGTGAAGAAACTGCATGATAAAAAAAAAGAGTTAGCTAACTGCTTATTCCAATATGTAAATAGCTGTATGTCCTTAAGCTGAAACATCTCATTTGTGCAGTAACATCAGTAATAGCATATGGCTGATGTCTGCGATATACAACTATGGTCTTTCCCATTAATGTGCATGAAGCACTTCAGTTTCCCACACATACATGCAACTTTAAGTAAAAAAATATGTGAAAAGGGCAGAGCACAGTCATCATCACATGAGGGCAATCCTGACACCAAAGAAGTGTGTGTGAATTATTTAATTGTATTGCATACCAAGAGTTTTGCAGTAAACACACTTGCATTATCTTCTACATCAGAGCAAACATCAATGATTCTGTGTGAGCCCTCTGCTGAGGTGTTTGGGATTTCTGACAGTGGACAGGAGCTCCTCAGTTTCAGTCACTGGTGGTTCGGTAGCAGGACAACCCCACTGTAACTATACGTTCACAGTTTACAGGGTGCAGATGTCTTGAGTGCCATAGCCCTGTATGAAATGAAACGTAAAGGAATCAAAGAATAGAAAATTAGGATACAAGCCATTGTTAAAACAAAAATGTACGAATGTAAGCATCCATCATGAGCAAATTAAGTGAAAAAGTAAAGCTCTCTATGAGTACACACAAGTTAATATTGAACTCCCCCCCCCAAAAAAAAAAAATAAGAAAATGAAAAATAAGTGTACAATTTGTGTAAGGAGGATGACATGTATGTACCTCTGTAACATATTGCAGCCATAAGAAAACAGTATATACTTTTACATTACAAATAGTTAAAATTGTTGTTGGATATCCACTTGTATGGAAGGCAAGCAAGTATATATCAAAAGCTTAACACATTTTGTGGGCTATAAAAGTAAAAACACTCTTCTGCAACAATTGTTCAGATACCCAAAGAAAAATTTCCATAATGATGTGTTACATTCTTTGCAAGCATTTGTAATGCAAAAAAGTACTGATATACATGGCTATGAAAACAGCATAGGGCAAACAATGCAGACAGTAAAGCAATGGGTGTATTGTAAAAACCAATCCATCAGAAAGGCTGAAATGCAACATTTTGTAAAAAAAAAAAAAAGAAACAGCAATTCACCTTTGTATCAAGTCCGTTGTGAAACTAGAAACAAGTTTTGCAAGCAAATTGCATTACATAACTCTTTGTATCCAGTCTCCCCTACCATGACACAAGATTCTTATCTACACAATTACCTTGATATAGTGCAGATTCAGACCCTGTGCACTGCCAATATGTAAATGAGGTGAGAACTCATTAGCAGTTATGAATTCCACAATCTTCACTATGTGCAGTGAATGTAAACAAGGTGTAAAATCTTACATGATTGCATGCACACTCCCTACCTCAGCAAGGATAAGCACTAAGAAGTGTCATCGCTAAGGGCTTGCAAGTGTGAATGATTAGATTGACTGCAGGAACAGTATTTCAGTCTGTCCTCTTTGATGTACACTTACTGAGGGTGTGTCTTGGAGAAGAGACTTACTTTAAATTGTGGGATTACAATGACTGAGTTAGGAGAGCAAAAGTTAGGAGAGCAAAATTCCTAACATTTTTATGAATTGAATATGACCACACATTGTGCCTATAATTAACAATTGTTCTGCAGTTCTAAGAATGTATATTACTCACTAAAGCACATATCAACAGCAATGCAAATGAGAAATCATTGATAAGAGAATCTTCTTCTCCTTTTAGCTGCTCCTGTTAGGGGCTGCCACAGAGGATCATTGGTCGGCACGATAAATGGCAGTAGAGTTTTTACGTTGTCAAGCTGGCACCTGACCATCTTTAGAAGGCACACACAGTCATACTTAGTGCCAATTTAGAGTGCCCAATCCACCTGCAACATGTCCTGGGAATGTGAGAGGAAACCTGAGCACCTGGATGAAACCCCTGTGAACACAGAGGATATGCAGACTCCACACAGAAGGCACCCCAGCCAAGAATTGAACCAGCGAACCTCTTACTGTAAAGCGACAATGCCATCCACTTCACCACTGCGCCACCCTAATCACTTCATAGGAGAATGCTTCTCACAAAATAGACAAAACCAACTGCAGTATTTTAAATATTTGCTTTACAGGGTGTGAGGAACTATCAGCTTAAATGTTACTAAGCTCACATTTATCCTCACATCTACTGGCAGATTCCAAAGGGCAACATTCAGAGATTGTTTCTTTTGCACCTTCAATGTGAATTGATACAATCTCACATCTTCTTTGTATACAATCTGCTTTTTCTTTTTCATATTAAATTATTTTTCATATTAAATGTCTGTGTTTGTGGCAAATGCTGATAATAATCTCAGTTGCGTGCTATTAATTCACTGGCTTGGTAGTTTAAATCCAGAGAGGGTATGTTAGTGTGAATACACTGATCTTTAAGTAGCATATGTTTATGCTGCAAGATAAAGTGGAGTTAACCTCAGAAATGTACATTTTAAATACTTGTTTCATAATGTTTAATTTTCAATTTGTTTAATTTCATTTTTTTCTCCATTCTTTGTGTCGTTTAACATTGCACACTCTTTACTGGCAGTGGTCCCTAGCTGTGAAAAACAGATCACTTTCTAAGGTAAAAACAATGACATATATAATTTGGAATGCCATCAATAGCACAATTGAGTCTAGCGCCTGCATGCTTTCACCGGCAGTCTCAACAGGAATGAGGTAAGACATTCCAACTGGCAACTAACTACCTCTGTGGCACAAGTGAAGGAATCTTCAAAAAAGAGACCACATAATGCAGGATTAAAATCCAGTTTGCAGTAATTTTTTATGACTGGATTCAAAATAAATATTGACACCCAATGTCGTGTATGAAATGAACAAGCTAAAGTCAGATAACTGCTACAAGTCTTAACTGTAGTCCATGTGAACTGATGTCAGTAAAATGTTGTTCATAGGTTCATAGGTTCATAGGTTCATACTAGGCTATCTGCCCTAGGGCATTTATAAGCCTAGCCAGAGTGTGTTTGGCTTTCGCCACCCATTTTAAATTAATTTTGCTATGCCTTTTTTTGAGGTTAGTATACTGTGCCTCTGTCTAACAGTGACACAGAAGTGATAGCCGGGGTAAACCTATGATCTCCCATCCACTCATCAAGATTCCTCTTGAAGAGAGTCAATGTGGGACTCTACCTAACCTGGACTGGGATTTTATTCCAGAGTGAAGGGAGCCTCTGGGTTATGAATCTGTCCCTCCAGCATGTCCTATTTATTTCAGTGCTGAGGTTCAAGTCTCTCGAGCGCGTAGCTCGATGGGATTTGGATTTTCTGAGGTGCAGCATGTCCATTAATTCCGGGATGGACATGGCTTTATACATCAGGCACAGATCGCCTCTGAGCAGGTGGTATGCCACTGAGTAGAGCTGGAGTTTCTTTAACCAGGCAGCATATGGCATCTGTTTGAGCCCTTTGATCCTCTTGGTGAGGTACTTTTGGGGTCTTTCCAGTTGCTGCAGGTGTCTGGTAAGGTACATCCCAAAAGGGGCATTGTACTCAATTATGGGCCTGATGAGGGATGAGTAAAGAGGTACGATGACCTCCCCTGATCTAGATGTGAATCCCTTCATGATTAGGTGGGCTATATAAAATGTTTTTCTAACCACTTTGGCCACGTGGTTGTCAAATGAGAGATTGCTATCAACTTGGGTCCCCAGGTCCCTAATGACTTCTTCTGTACTTAATGGATTACCACCTATGTGGTAATTTGTGGGCACTTTGTTTTGCCAAAGGGTATGACTATACACTTTTTGGCGTTTAGCTTGAGGCCATGGCTCTGGCACCAGTTGTCTGTTTTTATGAGGCCCTTTTGGAGGATGCTTGTGTCGGCTGGAGAGTTGATTATGGCGCCCAGTTTGCAGTCATCTGCGAACTTGGTCAGCCACAGTCCTTCCATGTTGGCCTGTACCGCCGAGAAATATATACCAAACAAGGGAGGTCCCAGGACTGAGCCTTGTGGGACGCCACTTGTAACTGGTTTGGAGTCTGACATGGCTCCAGCAATTCTAACCATGTGGGTTCTGTCCTTGAGCCAGTTTGCAACCCATCTAGTGACATAGGGGTTTATATTTAAGCTGGTGAGCTTATCTATAATGCCCGAGTTGGGTATTGTATCGAAGGCTTTTGCAAGGTCCAGGTAGGCTGTGTGGACCACCTTCCCCTTGTCAGTGGCCTTGGTGACTGTTTCAAAGAAATCGACCAGGTTTAAGAGGCAGGATCTGCCCTTAACAAAGCCAAACTGGGTAGGATCCAGTGTCTGTAGGTCCCCAATATCTTTATTTATGAGGTCCATGATGATCCTTTCCATAGCTTTGCAGACCAAGCTAGTCAGGCTTATGGGGCGATAGTTTCCAGGATCCGGTGAGGCACCACCTTTGTGGAGAGGGACCACTGTTGCTGTACGCCACTCTTTGGGTACATATCCTGTAGTAAGGCTAAGATTGAACAGTAGTTTTATGTTTGGGTTTAGCTCTTCTTGGAGTTCATGTAGGATGCAGCCCAGGACACCATCTGGTCCCATTGATGATGTGTTTTGCTTTGGAGAGGCGGCTCTTACCTGAGCATCTGAGATGTCAGGGGGCAGCACTCTGTTGGGATAGATATTTGCCCTTTTGGTGGGGAGAGGGGGAGAAGTTTGCACTGAACCTGTCAGCTAGGATGTTGGCAATGTCTGTGGGCTCGGTGTATTTTTTGTCATTTTGGACTAATTCTGAGCATATCTGGGAATTCCCACCCAGGTTCCTAACATAACTAAAGAAAGCCTTGTGATTATCCTTAGTGTCCTGTGCAATTTTTCTCTCGAGGCTGGCCTTAGACGATTTTATGAGTGCCCATAGTTTTTTGCTAATACTGATCAGAGATGCCTTCCCTTTTTGGGATTTTGCTCTATCATGTAGTGGCTTCCTCCTTCTATTGTATAGTTTGTTTATAGCTGGGGTCCACCAGACAGGACGTCTGCCTTTGGAGGGTTGGGTCTTGGTTTTATTTGGGATTGCATGATCCATACATTCCTGAAGGTGTTCATAGAATGCGTTTATAAAGGATTCTGCGGTCTGGGCTGTATTTTCCACAGGCCCGGGGGCTTTGAAGGATTTCGCCTCGGTTTTGAGGTGTGTGAAATTTGCTTTAGAGAAGTTTTTCACTGTGGTTTTCTGGGCAGGGAGTGGGGTCGGGATGTGAATATCCAGTGAGATTAGTTTATGGTCTGATCTTACCCAGTGAGGGATACACTTCTGGTCTGGAACATAGTGTCCCCATGTTGGTGATGATCAGGTCCAGTATGTTTTCCCCTCTTGTGGGAGTGGTAACAAGTTGTTCCATAGCATTTGAGTTTATAAATTCTAGGAACCTTTGGGCTAGGGTGTTGGAGCTAGAGTAATGCTCCCAGTCTATGTTTGGGTAGTTGAAGTCGCCCAATATAATGGTGTTTGGAGAGACCTTCATATTTTCCAGTATTCTCAGGAAGGCCAAGTGGGGTTCCTGTGTTTGGGAGGGTGGTCTGCAGCAGGCTATAAACTGGAAGGCAGTTTTACCCACAGTTAGTTGCACATGGATAGTCTCTGATGCTTCGTGCTGTGCCACCAACCTGGAGGTGTGGGTATCTTTGACGAATATTGATACTCCCTCTCCTTTTGTGGTTCGATCAAAGTTTTGGGGCCGAAAAGCATGGTATGAGGTATAACCTGGTAGTGCTGGGGTGCTCTCGGGAGCCTTGAACCAGGTTTCTGTTACTGCACAGATATCGATGTTCTCCATGCTAAGGAGAGTTTTGAGTGCGTGCATCTTGAGGTTTAGACTTCTGGCATTGAGTAGCATTACTCTTAGTTTCTTATCCCTTGTGATACCTATGGAGGTGGGTTTGTCTTTTGAGCCTTGCCTAAAAAAGGCACTATGGGGGTAGCAAGAGCCTTTGCCAATATCCGAAAATGCTCCACTTCTCATTATTAATAACAACATGTGCTATGGATCTTGTAACATTTGGCATTTTGTAGTGTGAAAATGCAAAAGCAGTAACATGACGAATATGGACATATGTGTCATTAAAATAGATAACTCATCCATATCTCACAAGTATTCATCGTAACAGTAATACATTATCTCCTGGATTCACTAATCCTCTGTGTAAGACTTAACAAGTCTTACTTGGAGGCTGCAGTTGAACGGTTTGACATCAGCATGCCATGAATATTCATGAGAGCCCGCTGACTCAACCGTAACTCTTACACGGACTGAGTAGGAAAGCAGGGGGCATGTCCAACTGTGAACAGTCTAAATGTACACGCCCCTGCAAGGTTATAAAAAGCAAAATGTACTTGCACCCAACACCACACTCCCTGACACTGTAACCCCCCATCACACTTATATAAAGTAAATAATTATATATATTTTTTTAAATCCACGATATAGCTGCCCGTATTTGTGCTTGTGTGCACGAGTGTGCCCATTGCTTAGCTGAAGTTAGCAATTCTGACATGGAAGAGCATAAGAAAGAATGTTAATGGTAATCACACCAAATCGCAATAGCATAATGGTAGAGCGTAAGCACAAAGAGAAGGCATTCATGGTTCAAGTCCCACTACTCCCCTTCTTATTTATGTTTTAAATCAGTATTTGAAATAATACCAGACATATATGATTAAAATTTTATTAAAAGCAGTGACATGGCCAATGTATCAGTGAACAAAATATATATTTTTAAAGGACCCATATAGCCTGGTGTTAAGCAACGTTTTACACAGCTAAACAGAGGTGCCCATAGTTTAATAGCGCTTTATCCAGCTAAACATAGGTGCCCAAGTTTAATAGCGCTTTACCCAGCTAAACATAGGTGCCCATAGTTTAATAGCACTTTATCCAGCTAAACAGAGTTGCCCATAGTTTAATAGTGCTTTATCCAGCTAAACAGAGTTGCCCATGGTGTAATAGCACTTTACCCAGCGCAATAGAGTTGCCCAAAGTTTAAAAGTGCTTTACCCAGCGCAATGTGTTTGCGCGGACGTGCACGCCACACCAACCAGGGCACCGGGGAGCAATGTAGAGCTAAGTTGCTTAAACACAGCCACACCCCCTAGCCTGTCTAGACAGTATTAAAATAAAAGAATGACAAGTTTCGAACCCAGGACCCTTTGCATCATAATCAAAGTACAGAATCACTAAGCCATGACAACATAGGGGAAGCAGCCACTATTAACATTCATAAACTTACGAATGGTAGTTTAACCATTGCTAAGCAGGTCTGCAGTCAGACGAGAATTTTAGAAAATGGCCAATCACAAAAAAGTGCAGGAAATGCAGCATATTTAAGCCCCATAGGCGGGAATACTCGCCATAACTGATTTTAGCTCACATTTGCAGTCAGAATGGCAGGCACAAGAGAGGGTTCATGCTTCCGAGCACAACGTTGGGGCATCAAGGAGTCCAAATACATGGTTTGGCTCCTCGTCCACTGTCACGAGACAAGACTCCTGCAGGGCCTGTTCCAAGGGATGGAGTACAAGGCAGAGGCTTGGAACCAGTTAGCTCGTGACCTCACCAGTGCCACAGGCATTCCCTGGACTGGTGAGTAGGTCCGTCACCACCATGCAGACCTGAAGAGACGAAAGCAGGACCACCTGAAGCAGTGGATACAGGAGGCCTGTGGGATGCAGAAAGCCCCACAACTAAGTATGTAGCCATGGAATGCAGTATGTAAGAATTGATAATGGAGTATGTATAACGGATAGGTATGTCTCAGTATCCCTTCATTTACTTTACAGCTGCAGGTGACCGTGTTGCGAATCAGCAAGCCTATGCTGATAGGCTGCTAAGGCTGCACCCCCAGGCAGGTTAGTGATTATTCTGCATGTATTGTTATATAAAATATGGGAGAGAGCATGAAAGAAAGTGTTGTAGTCCAATAAAACAGATATAGAATTGCCTGAATACATTATCTGCAGGTACTGTCAGATAAAAATGTCAGAGAGGCAGAAAAAGAGTGTAGTAACCCATTAAGAAAGGTAACATATGTATGGAATAATATCCCTTCAGGCACTGTCATATAACATAAGTGAGTGAGCCTGAAAAAAGATTGTTCTAACCTATTAATAAAGGTATAATAAGTCTTGAACATGTCTGCCATAAACACCGTTAAAACAAATAAAGGAGTGAGCCTGTGGAAAAGTGCGCAATGTCATTAATAAAGGTCTAAAACCCAGAGTGTGTCTGTGTCACAGAGTCTAAAATGTTGTTGTACCCTTGCATTATACAAACAGTACTGTTTGAAAATGTGCTGGCAACCCAGAGTTATGCAGTCCCATATAAAGTGGGTGATGGAAGTGCTAGTAGCTGTGAAACATATATACAGTCCACAAGAGTCAGTTACTGGCTGGCATGAATAAGTAAACCTGGCACACATGTAGCATATAATTATTCACCAGAAATGTGAGTGTGTGTTAAGAAATGCAGGGTTCTGTACAAATTGAAGTGAAAATGTCACGTGAAAACATCCCAGATATGTAGATAAAGAAATATAAATGCAAACAAGAAATATGTAGCAGTAACACCTGGATCCTGGACAGTTAGTATGTCAAATATGGATCAGGCATATATTGCACTAGCCAAACCCATGACACAACCTAATGTATGGTGGCAAGTGTAATAATACAGGTAGGGGATATACAACTGCAGTCACTGGGAATGTAGTGTAGACTAAAAGCTCATTATAAGATGTTAACCGAGGTTTTCTCTACAACCTACCATATGTGCATAAACCAGGCAATTCCACACCTCAATGGGTATGTGTAACCTTAAATATTTGTTGGGACATATGTCCTATTGTTTTATAAATATCTGCATTGATGTTGATGCATGTGCCCTGTACAAACACCATGCTCATGGTAGCCTGTTGCTACCAAACATCCCTGCATGCTGTTGGAATATCCACTGTCATTCAATATATGCATGTGTTATGCTTGCTGTTCAACTGTTGGAACCTTGGTGTGTTGGGTTAATGGGAATATTACTGCATGCTGTTACAACTAATCTGGAATGCTGTTGTTTATGTTGTAATTAAACACACCTAATCACAGAACGTATGGGAAGGCCAGTCCCAGCGGACCCACCTGTCGGCGAGTGCACCTGGCACCAGCAGCTCCAGTGCCCAGCCCGGGCTCCCCTCCTCCGTTGGTCCTGTGCCACCTTCAGGTGGAAGCGCTGCAGGGGATGGGGCTCGCCCCCCCCGTGCAAGCATGGGCAGAGAAGGGCCACCCATCACCCTTCAAAGGGTCTGGGCTGTGGTGCGTAGGGAGATCGCTGATCCCCTACGCCAGCTTGAGGCAAGAGTGGCGTGTCTCTCAGGTGAGTCTGCCCATCCTACTCAGCCCCCAGCACAGCCACCATCGGGGCTGTGAAGGTGCAGTGGTGACTGCCCATGGGTGGGGTTCTCAGTTCCACTGTTACCATCTGTGGGCTCATGGGCTTGTGATTTCCAAACATCCTTCCCTGTCAATTGTGTTCACACACCCCATGTGTCAAACTCCACCTCTGTATGTGTCTTGTTTGTCTTGTCTGTTTACCTCCCCAACCTACCTCCCCAAATATACCTACTTCCTCTACCTCACATTCCACTCTCACCTGAAAAAAAAAATAAAAAAAAGGGAAATCTTTTCCCACAAAAAAATTTTGCCCCATACATAGCTGCCCAATTCACACACATGTCCACTGGACATGTAAACTGATAATTCTAATTGGCAGTACAACATATTTTGTTGTGCTCACCCCTCTCTCAGGGGTGGAAGGTTTCAAATTTCACACCAAATTTCATACATATGCACAGCTGTTGCTGGTAAAGAAATGGCTAGCTATGGACCTTCCCTACACCCATCCTACACATCCTGAGCTGGTTTCCCTACTGTCTTTCCCTCTTTGTGCCCCCTTTTTCACCACTTTCCTATCTCCCCATTTTCTTTTCTTTAAAAGATATTAGGGCAGGGGTTAGCGGGAGTAAGCACTTTTAAGCAGTAGTTAGCGGGGGTGCGCGAGTGTGAGCTTGTGTGCACTTAGCTAAGCATCACTAAGCATCGTGCAAACCCGCTTACAACTGCTTAAAAGTGTCTTAGTCACTCTGTATGACAAGGCCCTTGTGCTGCTCAGCAGCAAAAAAAAAAATACCCTGGTCAGTCTCGAACCCAGGACCTTGGACACACCAGTCTGCATGAAGTACCATTACACCACAGCAGATGTACAATAATTTAGTGCTGAAAGCAATATATCACGCATTGCCATGAGTGAATGTAAAGGGATTTAGGAATGGCATAACACAAATCTTGTTCTGTGGGCCTTAACCAGCAGGTGTTGTGGAATTGCATGACATGACTGTGAAAAGAGAATCAGCAATACTAGTAGGGAATAAGGTTACAGTAGTAGCTTACAAACCCCACACAGTATCAGAGCGGGATAAACAGTGGCATATTTGCATAGGTCACAGGCCAGACCTCCCAGCAGTGACTGCTCTACAGTGATGACCCTGATTTGTAAACAAATGTTAGCTGTGCCCCTCTGACTCCCTGTGAAATGTACTAACAGTAGGCAGAAAAGTGTTGAATCTCACTTAATGACAAATGTCAATAAGTGAGAGTAGACACTGCTTGCACATCAGAAAATGTGTAGTAATACATATGCTCTGAATCCCCCAAAGTCTGAACTGCAAAATGTCTGAACTATATCACAGTTGTAACCCAGTTATATGTACCTTTCCCTGAGGCTGTTCAAATATATACGTGAGAGTATCTGAGGCCTGGAAGAGTCAGACACACACAGCCATATCAGCTTGTCTGCTGTTACACACTCTGCAAATAACTGTAGAATGAATCTCACAAGCATGCCCTTATGTAGAAGTACAACACAGAAATATCAAAGGATGTAGCCATGTACTGCTAGCAACCACTTGTGAAAATGCCATTGTTCATGTGCTGAAAAGACTGCTGTGGTGCACAGTCAAAGAATACTAGGCTGACCTCTGTCTACCATCTGGATATGTCCACAGGTGGGAGATACTCAGACAGACTACAAGCCTTCATAGACTTACAGGTACACAGCAACTCTGCATGTTCAGTAAGATAAACATCACACTATAATACATAATGCACTCTGTAGTTCTGCACCCCTACCCAAAGGTACTATATACCCGTGTAGTCAGGCACAACCAAGGGTGTAGGTAGGCATACACAGTACAGAAATATGTCCAGTTGTCCTGAGCAGACTGTGCTAATGTCAACACAAACCACAAATTGTTCAGAAGTGAGTAATGTACTAATGACAGTATAGCAGTTCACAAACAGTGCATATGCCTGATATTCATAATTGGTAGTACAACATACTTAGTTGTCCTCACCTCTCTTTCAGGGTTGGAAGGTTTCAAATATCCCACCTAATGTACTGCATATGAACAGCTGTTGTTGGTAAAGAAATGGGCAGCTATGAACCTTCTCCACACCCATCGTGTACATTCCAAGCTGTTTTCCCTACTTTCTTTGCCTGTTTGTGCACCCTTTATCACCACATTCCTATCTCCCCATTTACTTTTCTGTCAAAGACATGAGCGCAGGGGTTAGCGGGAGTGAGCACTTGTAAACAGTAGTAAGCAGGTTTGCACCAGTGTGTGCATGTGTGTGCTTAGCTTAGCATTGCTAAGATATGATAAGCTACGCCAAGCCTAGCTTAGTATTGTTAACATACAATGAGCTAAGCTAAGCTTAGCTTAGTATTGCTAAAATACAATAAGCTAAGCATAGCTTAGCATCGCTAAGCGTTGCGCAAACCAGCGCAAACCCACTTACAACTGCTTAAAAGTGCCTTAGTCACTCTGTATGACAAGGCCCTTATATTGCTCAGCAGCAAAATAAAATGCCCTTGTCAGTCACAAATCCCACACCTTGGACTCACCAGTCTGCATGATGTACCACTAAGCCACAGCAGATATACAATATGTTGGTGCTGAAAGAAATATAACATGCATTACAAGGAGTGAATGTAAAGGGAAAATAGGAAAGCCATAGGAATACATTGCAATAAAGAAATATAACATGCATTACAAGGAGTGAATGTAAAAGGAAATTAGGAAAGCCATAGGAATAAATTGCAATAACTACTGTTGTATGACAGTTAATTCCCTAATTCCAAAAGAAAGTACATACTCCCATGTGTCCAGTGTTAGCATTAGGAGGTGTGAGTAAACTTACACACTGTGAAGAGTGTACTGGAAGAAGCAACAGTCAGGTTTCAGTACAACATGCATTTCACTGGCTACAACCCAGCTTCAGATATGAGACATATACCAACCTTCTGACTGACACAACAGTGTCCACAGCAAACAAGCATGGTCCCCACCTTGCAAAACTGAAAGGCCTACGCCTACCTAACCTATCATTTTATAGCAGTGTCCTGAAATCACAGTGAGAACTGCAATTACCACACAGCAGGCTGTATGCAATTACTAAATGGTGGGCACCAATTGGTGCAGAGGCCATCACATGCACATGTACGGATACCTACAAAAGCAGCCTGTACTTTCTGTCCACACATGCAATAATATCATTGCAACAAATGGAGAGAGAGAGAGAGTGAGAGAGACAGACAGACAGACAGACAAACAAACAAACAGAGGCAGTTGGAGACACCAACCAAAAAAAAAAAAAAAACAAACAAACAGAGGCAGTTGGAGACACCAACCAAACAAAATAAAAAAACAAACAGAGGCAGTTGTAGACACCAACCAACAAAAAAAAAAAAACGTCAACAGGTACAACAGACAGAGGTGAGAAATACGAAGGTAAGGTATGTAACAGAGATGTATTTGCTGGCATCCGAATGATGTGTCGGAAGGGTACTCTACATACTGTGAACCCTCCATATATGGTAGCAGTTTGTATCTATATGTATATGCAGATGTGCATAGGGCAAGGGACATACTGCAACTGTTAGTGAAGGCTGGACATATATATGTATTTGAAGGTTGCTATGTGCACATATCTATGTAGGTTGTAGTGTGTGGCATTGAAAACAGCAAGCAGTGCAGGTATATGTCATGTGGTGGTTAAATGCTGTGGGACTGAGTTGCAGCCAGTGAGGTCTGCTACAACTATACGGCCTGAGGACAGCGAAATGCATTCTGCACAACACTGTGCAATATTATTACATAATTGTATGTCTCACAACTGTTTCATAATTGATATTCCCACCATGGAAGGTGGGCAGTATATGTGCCTATATGTGCATGTATATGTACAGCAATGGATGTTTACAAGTATATGTGTATATATATATATATATATATATATATATATATATATATATATATATATATATACATATATATACATATATAGATATGTAGATATATACATATATACATATATACATATATAGAGATATAGAGATATATACAGATATATATGGATATATATGGATATATATAGATATGTATATATATATATATATATATATATATATATATATATATATATATATATATATATATATATATATATATATATATATATATATATATTTATATATTTATATTCATATATATATATATATATATATATATATATATATATATATATATATATAATATATATATATATATATATATATATATATACATATCTATAGTGAGAGAGGGAGACATGGGGTCAGACGTATTGCAACAGGTGCCTGGTGACCAAGGCATGGACTGAACACCAGTGTTGATACTGCAGTGCCATACCCCATACCAAAACACTTTACCCACTAACTACCAGATAGGTGGTTGCCTGCCTAACACTGAAGGTGTCAGAAGGGAACATGGGACACAGGTAGACAGTAGCCTCCCCTTTGATATTCACAGTGCCACACTTGTCTTGTAATCTGTCTGCATAGTACTTGTCATCACAAATGATGTGTCATGTACAGAAATATTGGTCAGTGTTCCTCTGTACTCATCACAATGCCCCATGTGGTATGTACCTCACCTGACAAATACAGCAAGTGGAAAGGCCACAGACATACCTCACAAAGAGTAATACTGCCCTCAAACACATACCCTATGCAGACTGACTCACATAACCACAGCTACAGTGCGTTGCATACCGGCCACCCAGAGGTTACCTCTGCTGAACATACAGAGGTATTTCACACCCATAGCAGTCAGACAACCACCATGTCAACACCTCGCAATCCCACCCGGCTGCATGGCCTAGGTCCCTAATCCCTGCCACCTCACTAAACAGCACATGCTGGAAGGATAGGCTCCTATTGGCAAATATGCCATACTCTGGAGGAAACCACACAGCATTAACAAACAAGGCTCCTCAGTAGCAGATGTCATACATACCCCTGATGATTGTCTGTGGGATAGGTAACACGTCCTGGGAATCACCTCTGTGTATCCAGTTGACAGGAGCAAGTGAAATCAAATTACATGTGTGTCAAAGGCCAGGGTAGCATATGGCTAGGCTGCTGTAGGCTCTAGGGCCAATGGCGTATTACCTAACTATGACACAATGCACACACACATGTACTCAGTGCAATACCTGCTATATGAGGTGGAATGAGTGTGACAGTGAATGTGTGCTAGGTCTGTAATGGTGTGATAGCTTAGTGTGAGGTTGTTTCTGTCATGGTTGTTTATGTCCTAGCTGTGAGGCCAGAGAAAGATGTGTCAGTTATTGGGATGCAGACATAGTAGGATGGCATATGTTGTGACATAGTTCCTTGTGTACGACTGTGGTCTCCCATCGTAGGCTGAAGCAATACATGTATGCTCAGTAAGTGGTACTACTGGTGAATCCAGCTCACATATGAACTGTTGTACTACCTGAAGCTGTAGGCCTAAACAGCACAGTATGGTATATGTTCACATTCCCTGGTAACACTGTCTTGTGTGTTTCCCGTAGTCTGCACAGATTACATACCTCAGGCATAGGTATCTGTAAGTAGGGGCACACAGTACTGTAAGGTACACAAGAAATGCTCATCTGTGTCAGCATACATTTGTGTGTTGTATGAATGCCTGATGTGTGTGTAATGATGCCTGTACCATGTCCGCAATCACATGTATGTTGCAGGGTTTGCGTGTGTACCTAGCAACATGTATACTCTGTTACAGCAGTATGCCAGCTATATTAACAACTGTGCACATATGTTAGGTAGGGGTATGGCATCAACAACTAGGGTGGGTTACTGGTTATACTGTAACTGTACTTCACATTCATTGCAATGGATGACATATTTCTTCATGCATTAGCTTGATATGTACCCCCGTGGCAAGGCTGTGCATTGGATCCCAAACACTGTGCCAAGTACTGGTGTATACTGGTTTGTTATATGGAGTGTGGCAGGCACTGCCAGCCAGTTGTGGGCTGAGCACTGATATGTGGTATTGAATGTGTGTATCCTCTGACAGATGAACAGATGCTATATATGGCAGTTAACTGATATCTGTACTGTATAATATTAAGTGTGCCACATGACTTGCTCACACATATCGTTTACTTGTCTTCCAGGCTTATGGCTCATCAAAGGAATTCCTCCTACACAGCCGCAGAGGAACAGGGAATCCACCACAGCCTGGTTCAGCACTATACCCTGCTGTTTTCCAGGGTCATCCAGCACCAGCAGGAGCGTACTGCACTGTGGCAAGATCTTGTTTGTCAGTTAAATGACATAGGCATGCAAAACCGGACATATGAGCAGGTACGCCATCACTGCAGTGATTTAATTAGACATGTCCAGTGACGTGTGTCTGATATCTATAGACAACAGCTTTCCAGATGTGGTGGGGTGGCCATACATCCCCCCTCACCAGAGTGGAGGAACTGCTACTAAGTGTGGTGGCTCCTGGCCTACAGCAGCAACAACATCACACATGTGTCATCATGGAGGCCGGAGCCACCCAGCATGGTGACATGGAGCATGCAGGTAACATGCCCTAGCTGTAGACTACTATTACCTGTATTGTTAGATTATGCATATGTGAGATGTGTACTGTGTTTAGCAGTTGTGCTGCCTATTGTGTGCAATACTGATATTGTGAATAGTATCTGTACACCTATGCCTGTTGTTCTACTGTAATTTAGCACACTCACAGTAGCAATGCCACAGTTGTGGCCACTGACAAACTGTGTCACATTCTTGTAGGTCCCTCTTGTGTGACAGCACTGTGTCACATTCTTGTAGGTCCCTCTTGTGTGACAGCAGGACAGATGACACATGCTGGTGAGTGTGTTAACACTTTAAAATTGGTATTGAAATGTGCATGTCATAGGTGAGGTGTAGGCCATGTACACATAGCACACCTACGCATAATGTATGCTGTGCATGTTTGCTGTAAGACGTTAAACATCTCAGTAAAGTCAGTAGCTGCCTCAATCACATGCAATGCACAAAGCATCAGACACAAATGTGGCAACACTGTACTGCACATTGGATAGGCATAGTTGACACACATGTACACAACATAACATGTTTGGCATACACAGTACACCTCAACATGCTACACATGTTGTAACCAGACACCCGCTGCCAGGTCACACTTCAGTATCCCACATGTCATCCACACACCACACATATTATACCTAAGGGGTAGGGGCCTAGCATGGGGCTGTGCAACACTCTTCAACACATAACACAGTCATGTTAGGTAATGCTCCCTATTGGGCACCTCACACACCCTTGTGCAATGTGGCTGTGTAATTGTGAACTTAGCCATGGCACCGCGGTTCAGGTACAGCATGCTAAGCAGTGGTATATCACACTTTAGTGGCCTTAAGTGACCACATGGTGCATGATGATGATGGCTAATGGTACTACACCTCATACAGTTACAATGGCCATGTCCAGGATTGGTATTCCATCACGTACACATGCACCACTCATCCTGTGTGTGTACATAGCATGCATGTGCTATACCTGTGTCCACAATTACCTGCTACAGACACAGACACTTCAATCAGACATGGAAATCCATGTGACACACAGATAACACATGCAGCCATGGTATGTATACCTGTGAGTGATGGTGCATAAGACATTGCAGAGCTTATAATACTTGCACAGAAATGTTGTGTCCTTGTACACATTGTGTTCCAGGGTGTAGGCAATCATTGAACATGTACACACATGCACCACAGCCATATACACTGTCATTAACTATGGCTGTCTACACTCACACTGCATGGACTTGATCAACACTTATTCTGCATGCTGACACATGTGACGTGACTGTTTGAATTGTGATACTGTTACCCACCTTCAACCACTATTGAGTATGTCTTGGATTGCTGTTGTTTGTATATCTGCTGTAGTGAGGAGTGTGCATGTGTTCCTGTGTTCCTGTGTGCATGTGTGCATGTGTGTATGTGTTCATGTGTGCATGTGTGCATGTATTCATGTGTGCATGTGTGCATGTGTGCAGACCTTAAAGTGTGTTTCCTGTCTTCCTCTCACAGGTGCTGAGTTAGGGGTTGAAGAAAGCAGCAGGTGACCTGAAGCCACTGCCACGGATAGTGGTGATGATGACACATGTATTTTGGCACAGGGAGATTTGACAGGGTCTGTCGTTGGTCCGCCAATTGAAGTACACAGTGTTCAACTCCATAAATGCGCACACTCATACTGCCATTACATCCCTCACCACCAATGGTCATAGGCGAGGGACAGCATATAGTTGGCATTGACCAGCAGAGTGTGGTACCCATGGCACTTGCATCCCCTCACAGCAGCCATAGCTGTAGACCCAGAATGGTACCACATAGACGGAGGTCCAGGGGTTCTCGGGGAGCACCACTGGTCATATTGCCCCTGGCAGGCGTGCCCTCACAGGTCTTACTACGACCACTATGTTCCGGGCTGTAATGCAGGCTCAGGCATGTATGGAACGGTACACCAGGCAGGGACTTAGGGTGCAGAGGGCACATTACACTGCTATCAATGACAGCATCCGTGACCTTGCTGGTGCCATCCCGACTTACACTGGGGTCATTGATAGATGTTGGGGGGAGACAATAGATGCCCTCCACAACATGTCTTCCTTGAGCGAGGACCGTGCGGGAAGGTTGCGACGTCGACGCAGATGCATGCCAGCAACAACAACAGCTGGCAGTGGTCGCAGACGGCCCACAGTTCACAGCCACTCCCGTAGTGGCAGTACCAGCCCCAGCAATGCTGGTGCTGGCCTGTCCATTGACCGTCCCAGTAGACCACGTGCACGTGGCTCTGGCCAGTCCCAGCAGGGACATGGGCCCAGTCATCATGCCTCTGCATCTGATGACAGTCCCCTGTCAGGGTTGGTACCCGATACTGTCCGTAGCACCCCTGCCAGGCACAGGTACTGTGTCCGTGGCCGGAAACAGTGATCTGTACAGCCTAGCAGGTACAGTCTGTGGCTGTCCCACAAACCACCATATATGGCAGCCACATGGTGGAGCTGTGTGCATGCAGACACACACACATTAAGCAAACAACTAGGGCTCACACATACACACACACACATTACATCAACACTGGCGCATGCTGTACTGTTGTCCCTCACACACAGACACACACACACACACACACACACACACACACACACACACACACACACACACACACACACACACACAGACATGTCGATTGGATGGGTCAATGTCAGGCTCTGGCAAACAACAAAACACCCTGTGCATATGATGATACCTGTGCCACCTCCTGTCATCTGCATTATTGATGGAGGGACAGCCTAACATGGTGCTGATGCACAGGGTGACACTATAGCAGTGTAGCAATAATAGCAAGTTGTCAACAAGGAAGTGTAACTACATCCTTGTCGGTATATCTGAGAAGACATTATGCATCAAAGCTCTGATTGTCAATGTAACATTGTTTACACCACTGTTAGGTCTGAGTATGTATTATCCACCCATGTGCCACTTGGCTGATGTGTAATGTGTTGCCAGCATGTGTTAGTGAGTGGACAGTATGTGTGTGATGTGTGCAGTACAGATTAGCAAGTGTACATATGTGAACATGGTGGGTGTGCACTGTCTGGATGTACATGCATAGTGGACACATGAGACGTGTGGCATACCCTGTTGTACACATTGTTAACATCTCATAGCATCTTTCAATGGCCAGTATGCATTCTACTACAGTTATGTACTAACATGGGTAGACGTGTGTATGACATGGGTTGACACTATGCTGTGGGTGATACCGTTAATATCTGTCAATGATTTGTGGTCTGGTAGTATACACAACCTCAACAGCATGACTATAAGCAATCATTGGATGATGTCCTGACAAATGACAGACAGTAGTAGGGCACCCAGTATCAATTGGATCCTTCCAGTGCTACACTATAACACTAACCAGTGGTAATGACCACCACCCATTACTGTGACCACACCTGTGTGTCATATAGCCCTTTTAGGTACATGCAGACACACTAGGGATCTGTCCATCCAAATCTGGGTATGCATGGATTGGCCTACAATGCATTCCCTGGATGGGATGCATATCCTACACAAGGATATCATACAGACAGATACCTGTTGTCTGATACATGCTGTATAGCAGTAAGCCGACTATGGCATAGTCATCCTCATGTACTATACATACCATCTCGTCAGTACCACACAGGTGGTAGCCCTCAACATGTATGTTGGGTACCATTGTGTACATACAGACCCATATTATGTCATGTGTCCCTTGGTATCCACATATTTATAGGTATTCTGGAGTCCCAAGGTGTATCACATAAGACATTAGAGGCCTGAATGCATATCCACAAGGTAGTTGTACACCTATAAAGAATGTCCATTCTTGGCAGACATTGTTGTGTATAACCATGTCTGACATATACCCCAGGCATATTCCCTCACTCACACTACTCTTAAGTAACTGTCATGGGTGTGTGTGTGTGCCACAGATGACCTTGGCCACAGAACACGACAGTGGATGGCCGTGTCACATACATACATATGTGACCTACGATCTGAGAAGCAGCGGCACAACCTGTCAATGGAAGCAAATGTATTCATGTAGTATGCAGACTTTACACCTATGTACTGATTGAGGGGACATGTACACATATATATTTGCCACGCAGATACCTGATGTGTGCAATGCACTTACTGTTGTCACCATACTATGTCATACCATGGTAAAAGCAAAACCCACACCACATTGACACACACACAGTCAGTGTTTGCAGGATTCAAACCCCTATCTAACTATGTTATGATACTAGAGAGAGACGCATTGACACGGTGTCCTATTTGCTTTACTGGCTGGTTTCCCTTCTCCTGCTGTATTTGTAGGATGGTGACATCATCAGACTTTCCAAAGAGGAATGTACCTCTTTTAGTGTGTTTTCACAGTCTCCAAAAAGGACACTCCTTTCAAAGACAATTGCACACATACCCCCACCCCACCCACACATACAGTTTGCAGGATTCAAACCCCTACCTAACTATGTTATAATACTAGTGAGAGACACATTAACATGACACACTATTTGCTTTACTGGCTTGTTTCCCTTCTTTTGCTGTATTTGTAGGATGGTGACATCATCAGACTTTCCAAAGAGGAATGTACATCTATTAGTGAGTTTTCACAGTCTGCAAAAAGGGAACACCTCTCAAAGGAAACTGCACACCTACACCCCCCCCCCACAGTTTGCAGGATTCAAACCCCTACCTTACTGTATTATGATACTGGAGAGAGACGCATTAACATGGCACACTACTTGCTTTACTGGCTGGTTTCTCTTCTCCTGCTGTATTTATAGGATGGTGAAATCATCAGACTGGACATGGTGATGTGTGTACACTTTGTTTTATGCCATTCCAGGAATGGTTCATGTGGGTGAGCAGGTGTCAACAGCTTGAACAAGAACTCAGAATCCTTACCTTGTATGATCTATCTGTGGACACATTGACATTCCGTCATATGTCAACACATGTTTATGCACTGCTTGTTGGTTTTGTGGATACTACATGTGTCTGGGATGTTGATAAAGGGCTATTCAAAGTCTATGTGACACATGTGTAGATGTGTTCATTGATGTATGTCCTGGGTGGCTGCCTTGCAAACAGTCTAGCATGTTTGGGAACCATGATCCACACATGAACATACCACAGTTGGTAGGGTTGTGTGTATGTCAGCTTCCAATAGCTCTGTTTATGACTGCAACCATGATGGACTCGATGACCTTGCAGATCAGACCTCATAGGCGTACTGGACTTGACTTCCCATGGTGTGTTGTGCACCAACACTTGTGGGGAGTGCCATATGTAGCTGTGACACATTCAACAGTTCCACATCCTGTGTAGGGGGTGAAGCTCAGCTGACTGTTCAGGTGCATGATCTGTTTGCTCTGTAGTTTGTGCAGGACACATATTGGGAATCAATGTATTCCACCTGCTGCCATGCTTTTGACAGTGGGGGTAGCTGCTCATCCATTCTACATGTGATATCTCCTGGTATGTTGATGTGGACTATTGTCAGTGGGGGATGGGTATGTACATATGGGCCTGTCTGTCATGATGTCGGCATTGTCACTCAGGTACAGTTGGCCCTGACTCAGGTCATATATGGGTGTACATTGATATTTATGACATAGCTGAAGGAGGTGTCATGATTAAGTTTGAACTCCTTCTCAGCTACTCTTTACAAAACACCAACGAACATGAGCACTAATCCCTGTTATACTCTTTTACATGCTTAACACCCTACTGATCCTTTGTGATCAGGCTACAGAGTATGTCATGATAATATCCTGTCATGTCCAGGGGTCGGTTTTGTGTGTACTCTTCAGTCCAACTGGTGGACATTGTGATATTGACACAATGTCACATCTGCCTGATGTACACAGACAACCCTCTCCTCCTCCCAACAAACTCAGATATATGTGTGACATGCACCTATATAGACATACAGGGAGCTGAACTCTCTCAACTCATGACTGGCACAGTCTATCAGGTGGTGAAGGTAAACACGCACACCACATATCAGTCTCACATATCCTCTAGCAACAGCACTCAAAGCACATTAGCACACGTAGACATACTCGGATGCTGTAAATGTACTCTACCTAAGCAGCAGAGACCTCCAAAGCAGACACACACACACCTGCTACCCCACTACAATACCCACATATCACAATGTTCACAATGTCAGTGTGCCACACAGTCACTGCCCTTCAGGCTAAACAACACACCTAATACACTTGTAATAAGCAACACTTATTGTCAGACACACTGATGTACCACTCACCAGCCCTAACAAGGGAATAGTCACTTTGGGCTGTCTGTTGGGTGCCAGGATCTGTCGCATAACACAGGCAGTCAGGTCACTCCAAAGCAAGTACAAGACTGGCACCATCATTGTCCATGCTGGTGTGTATAACCTCAGACGTTACTCCCTGGACCACATGACATGATACATGGAGGAACACTCTGATCATGTAGCCCAGGCCAGTATGACCCTGACCTTGTCTAGCATCTTACACCCACCAATTATGATGTCACAGTATACGGACACACATATCACATTTAACAGTTGCCTAACAAATTTGTTTCATTCATAGGGGATACAGTGTCTGTCAGCGTATGGTGACATGCTCAACATGCCACATGGCATCACTATGGACAGCTTGCACCTGTCACCCTTGGACTTTGGAATGCTGGCTAAGGCTCTTGCTACCACCATAGTGCCTTTTCTAAGTAGGGCTCAGAAGACAAACCCACCTCCATAGACATTACAGGTTAAATGAAACTAAGGGTAATGTTGCTCAACAACAGTTGTGTTAACTTCATATTGTGGCCACTCAGGACTCTCCTCAGTATGGATGATAGCAATATCTGTGCACTGACAGACACCTGGTTCAGGCTTGCTTATGCACACCAGCCCTACCAGGTTATGTTTCATACCATGCTGTCTGACAACAAGACTTGGAACAGACAACACAACTAGGGGGAGTATCTATATACATCACAGATACACACACCTCCGGGTTAGTAGCACTGCACAAAGAATCACAGACCATACCTATACAACTACCATTGTGCAATACTGCCTTTCAGTTTGTTGCCTGCTACAGAACACAAGCCCAAACTCAGGAACCACATTCGGCTTTCATGGGAACTATGGAGAATATGAAGGTCTCCACAAACACCATTATATTGTGTGACTTCATATACACAAATATTGACTGGGGATACTACTCAAGCCCCGACACCCTCAACCAACAGTCGCTACAATTTGTGGTCTCCTATGCTATAGCACAACCAGTCAGCACAGCCACAAGAGGGAATACATATTGGACCTGATCATCACCAACATGGGGACGCTATGTTCCACACCAGCGATATACCCCTCATTGGTAAGGTCAGAACGTACATGTATCTCACAGGACATACATATACCCTCCACACACCCATCCTGGGTAATCTTGGTGAACATCTCATGAGCCAACATCTCACTTCATCGAAGCAAGGTGGTATCCTTCAAAGATACTGAGACAGTGGCATATACAGCTCACACTGCTGCATCCTTTACATACACATTCTATGGACACCTAGTGGACTGCATGGATTGTGCTATCCCAAATAACAACAGGACCCACTACTACAATGGCAGGGGACCTGTCTGGTAGACCCCAGCCATTAATAAGCTGTACAACATCAGGAGGAAGCTACTACATGATAGAGCACAATCCCAGATTGGGAAGGCATCTGTGATCTGTACTAGCAGACAGCTACAATCACTCATGGACTTTTCTAAGGGCCGCTTCTACCAGACAATTGCAACAGACACGTAGGACTATCACATGGCCTTCTTCAGTTATGTCAGGAATCTGGGTGGACACTCACTGATATGCTGTGAGTTACTGCATTCTGACTAAACCTACCCTGAACCCACTGGCATTGCCTACATCCTGGCAAACAGGTTCTGTGCAGATGTCTCCCACCCAACCCCCTAAGGAGCAACTATCCATCCCAAAAGAGTATAACCTCCCTGACATCACACAGTAACAGGTGAGTGCTGCCCTCCCCACAGCGTACAACACAGTATCAATGTGACCAGATGGTGTCCCAGCCTGCATCATACACAAGCATCATGACAGATGCAACCCTCACATTACATCACTTTTCAATATCGGAGTTACCACAGGATATGTACCCAAGGAATGGCGTACTGCGACTGTGCTCCCACTCCACAGAGTTGGTGTCACAATGGACCACAGACATTATTGCCCTATAAGCCTATGTAGCCTGTTCTGCAAAGCTATGGAGCATATTGTCATAGGACTCATACACATAGACATCGGGAATCTACAGACACTGTGTCCTACACATTTCTGCATTGTTGTGGGCAGATCTTGCCTCTTGAACCTGTTTTTATTCTTTAAATGGCTAACAGGTCCATCAACATAGGGACGGCTGTCCACAGAGCCTTCCTGAACCTTGCAAAACCCTTCAACACAATAACCCACTGGGCCATTATGCATAGGCTCACCAGCGTCAATATGGGCACATATCTCACACAATGGATTGATACCTAGATCATGGATAGCAACCACATGGTCAGAATTGCAGGTGCCATGTCTGACTATACACCAGTTACACATGGCATCCCACATGGCTTGGTCCTGGGACCTCTCTTGTTCAGTATATATTTGTCTTATATACAGGCTACCACAGGGGGAATATGGCTGAACATGTTTGTTCTTGACTGCAAACTGGGTGCCATGCTCAACTTTCCAGCTGCCACATGCATACTCAATCAGGGTCTCATAGAGATGGATGACTGGTGCCTGAGCCATGGCCTACAGCTAAATGCCATTAGTTGCATAGTCATCCCCTTTGGGAATAACAACATGCCCACACATTACCACATAGGTAGTACTCCATTACATACAGTAGGAGTTGTTAGGGGTTTGTGGACATGACTTGTTCGTACTGTCGCCTTTAACATTCACATTGCCAAAGTGGTTGGACACACCTTCTATGTGGGCCGCCTTATCCCATATGGTTTCACATCTAGATCGAGTGATGTCATTGTGCCCCTATACTCATCACATCCATGCTTGGTTACAATGCCACATTTGGGGTGTACCTTACCTGACTCCTGCAGCAAATGTACTGGCCACGGAAGGTCCTCACCAAGCAGATCTAGGGACTCACACAGATGCTCTGCATAGTTCAGATGCAGTAACTCCAGCTCTACGTGGCCGCTTACCACCTACTCAGATATGATGTGTGCCTGTTGTTTACAGATATACCCAACCCAGAATTTCTGGACATGCTCCACCTCAGGATATCCAACTCCCTTGGAGCTACACACTCCAGGGACGTATACCTCAGCAGAGATGTTAATAGGACATTGTGGATGGACAGATTCTTATCCCAGAGGCTCCACTCACTAGAGAATATAATCCCAGTTTCACATAGGCAGAGCCACCCACTGACTACCTACTGGAGATATCTTGACGACTGTATGGGTGATCATGTATTTACCCCTGGGATATCTTCTGTGTCCCTGCTAGACAGAGGCACACTAGCCTAAATGTATATGGGCTATCTTGTGTGACCTACTATTCACACACACAGTGTAGTAATCTGACAGGGTTGCAAATGCCAAACACATTCTGGCTAGGCTTGTACATGCCCTAGGGCAGATAGCCTAGTATCGACCTCTGAACCTATGCTAATGTTTAAGATGCACAATGTTTATTGCTGATACTGTTTGCAGGTCTTTATCATCTTTGCTTTACCAGTTTCCATGAACAACTTTGGTATCTGCAGAACATGTTTGATTATGACAGGGTTCCACTATATTATAGATGTGTCTGTTGTCATATAACTGTGTGCACAGGGCGGATTGCTGTATAGTGACAGGTTCCTGGGTTAACACATGCAACTGCCAGATATGCGTGGCCCACTGCTGTACTCAGACATGGCCTAAGTGTGTGAGCATGCCCAGTTCTGCCATTCCATGTTTTGTTGCCTGACATTTGTCTCATTTATTCAAGTGTGTGAGCATGCCCAGTGTGACCCTTCAGTATGTTGCTATCTGAGGTCCACTACATTTGTTGATGTGTGCGAACATGACCAATATTAACATTTATACTGTGTGTGTTGGAAGTCAGGTTCTATTCTTACTGCAGGACTCACCTTTGTGTCATAACTCAACAAGGCTGCAGGGTTTCCATGGAATACTTTGGATAGACTTATCAACATTCCGTCATACAGGTGGACCACTGCAATACTGGCATGGTTTAGTGGTTCAGTACTTTGGCTATAATGAACAGTATCCTGGGTTTGAGGCCCATCACTGCTTTATATTTTCATACTGAGACGACCAGACTGCTTAAGGGCCTGTTAAGCAAATATGAGCATGTTGGCTTTTGTTCAGCTATGCCCTACTTAGACCAGGCTTGTCTGACATTGCTCAATATTCACGAACATTGCTGGACGTTGCCCAATATTACTGAACATTGACCACAGTTGTGCTAGTTGGTGTGTGCGATTTTGTTTGCATATACTACATGGTGGTAATTCCTGTTTAGCACTGCTTTATATTGCTTAACACATGACATTCATGCCTTAGGTGGTGCTGCAGGGCTGCCTATGTCAGATGCACATACTGCACTCCCTCCACATGTTTGGAAGCAGGTAGTGTCAACTTAGGCATCCCTTTTACTTTATGTGCGAGTCGGAGAGAGGTATCATTTCCAGAGTTCCTACTGAGCAGTGTATATGCTATGCGTTGCCTCTTTGCCAAGGCCAAAGCATACTGTGCACGCCTCCTTCTGCCTACTGGGGAAGGCTCAGGTTGTTCCTCCTCCGAGTCACGCTCTGCCTGTGATGGCCTTGGCAATGGTGGGGGGCTGTTTGGCCTGGGCCTATGCTGGTCCTGCTGCAGCTGTTTTCACAGGATCATATTATGTAGCATAGCACATACCATGACAATTTGGGTACATGTAGTTGGTGAGTACTGCAAGGCTCCACCAGATATGTCCAGGCACTGGAACTGTGACTTGAGCAGCCCAAACATACACTTTATTACATTATGTGTTTGTGTGTGTGCCTCATTATGGCGTTCCTGTTCAGGTGTGTGTGCATTTGTGATGGGTGTCATCAGCCATGGCTCCAGTGCATAGCCAGCATCCCCCACTATGTGACCATGTGGGATGTCCCCATTGGCAAATGTCTGGTACAGCTGTGTCAGATGCCAGATATGGGAATCATGGTAGCTTCCAGGGCAGCCTGCACACGCATTCAGTATTATGCCCTGGGCATCACACATGACCTGGCAGTTGATAGAGGGGAAACCCTTGCAATTGAAGTAGACCCTACCCCGCTCGCTGGCTGGTGCTTTGGTGCATATGTGCGTGCAGTCTATTGCACCCACTACCTCAGGTTATTCCGCTATTTGCTGGAAGAGATGCATATTGCTGGCCAATACCTCACAGGAATTGGGGAAATATACATGATCACCGACATGTGCTGACATGGCATCCAGAAACTGGTTTAGTACCCTGGATGCTGATACCTGTGGTATCCCCATCATATCACCAGTTGGTCTCTGGAATGTACCTGTTGCTAGCATTCTTAGGCCAACACATACCTTGGTTTCCAATGCGATGGGTTCCCCTCTGTTGGTTCTGTGTGTGAGGCGTGGCCTGCACAGCTCAACAATTTGCTGCAGGAGGTCTCTGTCCACTCTATACTGCTCCACTATCTCCAGCTCATGTAGCCCCTGGTAGGTTACCCTGGGCCTGTACACTCTTCTCCATCTCCTCACTGTGGATTGTCCTGCAGCATTTCCATTGTCACCACCCTCAGCATGTTGCATATGTTGCCTTATAACAGCAATGGCAGCCCCTAACATTTCTTTGTCTCAGTAAAGCTTTTTCAGTTTTCACTTCTATTAGCTTACTGCAGTGTCTCTTGTGAGAAACATAATGGACTGTTGTTTGCAGAGTTTTAAGTGCTAGGCTGGGATGGGCTAGTGTACTGCCTGTGTAATTGCCTGATTCTGATTGTTTTTACCTGCTAGCTCTGCTAGTATTCCCTGGTAAGCTTCCTACTACTTGTTGTGCTTCCTTTTTCCTTTCTGTTTCCTCAGGGGGGAGCGCTGCGCACATGAGCGCAAAAACGTGCACAGCAGCTAACACGCCCACACACATGCTTACACAGACTAAAACTTGCTTATTCGGGTTAAAACGTGCGCACACCAGTGCAAACACACTTACAACTCTTTTAAACAGCCGTACACATGCTTACTCCAGCTTAAACGCACGCACTCACGCTTACACGCACGTACACTGTTTTACTCGGGTTTACACAAGTGCACACCTGCGCATACCCACTCAGCAAGAAACTTTGGTGTTATCTATGGCATACACCTTCCATTTCTTGCCTTTCCTTAGCCTACCTGTTGACACACCTCTTTCCATGATGTATAAATGACAGCTGACATATGCCACTCTGCTCCAATGAGCTTCACTTCTTTCATACATTCCCCCCTCGTGATGTCATCTATCTTCTACTGTGTTACTCCCCATATCCTACTCCTACACTCCACTGACTGTCCTCATTTGCTATGTAAACGTGCGATTCACTATCCTAACACTCATTTACATAGGATTGCCTACTAATACTTGGTTACATGTCTTAGACTGAGCTTCCCCCCTTAGCAACCACTACACGGTGGCCATGTTGTCTTCAGCCTGCCATTCCCTTGCATTGTACATTAACAATTTCTATTTATTCCACATCTGTGGGTTTTAATTTTTAGTATTCTGGGTTTTAGAGCGCAGCCCTTTTGTGCGGCACTGCGCTACACTTAAACATCGGAAATCGGCGAAAAAAAAATATTTTTATTTTTATATTGCATCAGGAAACATTTCCAATGGCCATATATTTGGCCATTGGTATGCTTCCTGCACTGGATGCAACCTTTATTTGGTGCTGTCATGGCTCCATTTTGCTATTTGCAGAACGGTACTCAGTTGTCAACTGAGTACATTTCTTCAAATAACACTGCTCTCACTCGGACAGGTACAGGTTTCCTGAATCGCAAATCTACCTCATTTGCATGCCTTTCACCTGC